>NC_084838.1:3731111-3973611 GCF_033115175.1 Lepus europaeus
CTGTTCGCATCACAGTGGAGGGAGTACCCAGGTCTCCGGCCACACTTAGGCACGTCCAGGTACTTATGTGGCTGTTCCCATCACAGTGGAGGGAGAACCCAGCTCTCCGGCCACACTTAGGCACGTCCAGGTACTTATGTGGCTGTTCGCATCACAGTGGAGGGAGAACCCAGCTCTCCGGCCACACTTAGGCACGTCTAGGTACTTATGTGGCTGTTCCCATCACAGTGGAGGGAGAACCCAGCTCTCCGGCCACACTAAGGCACTCCAGGTGCTTGGTACCCGCAGGGGCCGTCGTGTCAGTGTAGATGTGGACCATTTCCATTTGCAGAAAGTGCCAGGTGGTGGATACATAGATTTGGTTCATCCTCTGGAACCTAGAGCAGCATAGTTCCTTTTATTGTGCTTTGTAGATAATTGCATGTTTTTTTTTTTTAACAAATTGAAGGTTTATAGCAGCCCTGCGTCTAGCACATTAAAAAAAAAAAGAAAAGAATGATTTATTTGAAAGACAGAAATACAGAGAGAGGGAAAAGAAAAGGTCTTCCATCTGCTGGTTCACTCCCCTAATGGCCTCAACACCCCAGGCTGGGCTAGGCTGCAGCCAGGAACCAGGAGCTTCTTCCAGGTCTCCTATGTGGGTGCAGGGGCCCAAGCACTTGGGTCATCTTCCACTGCTTTCCCAGGTGCATTAGCAGAGAGCTGGATCGGAAGTGGAGCATCCGGGTCTTGAACCGGTGCCCACATGGTATGCCAGCACTGCAGGCAGAGGCTTAAACTAGGCCACAGTGCTGGCCCCATCATTGGGCAAGTCTTATCTGCACCATTTTCCCGACAGATCAGATGATCATTAGCATTTTTGTAATTTTTAAAAATTAAGACCAGTATATTTTTTAAAGGACATAATGGTGTGGCACATTTAATAGGCTACAGTATAACGTAAGCAGAACTTGTATACCCTGGGAAACCAAACAATTCAGGTGACTTGCTTTTTTGCAACATTCGCTTTATTGCAGTACTGCCAAGGCATGCTTGTATATGTATGTATGTGCTCTCTTAAAATGTTTAATTTTAGTGCTAGAAAGTGTGTAAGAAGACACACATTTAAAATCTGAAGTGTAACTTCCTAAATGAAAAATCAGGGAGGGACTGGATTGTGGCTGGCAAAGGTCACTGAGCCTGCAGGGTGAGGGGAGCATCTCTTGGCATTGCCCTCTACCCCAGAAGATGGGTGGGAGAGTGTGTGTGCACGCGTGTGCGTGCGTGTGTCTGCAGCTACCTGGAGCTGTCGGCAGGATGACCCTCACAGCAGTGCTGCTGCGGAAGCCACCCCTCACTCCCTCAACACTCAGAGGCACAGCCTAAATGACCTTGACACCCACTGTTCAAGGAAAGGCGACAAAGAGCCTCCAAGCCAAACTCTGTCCTCGATTTCCAGAGTCGAGACTGCTCGCTCTGCCTGATTTATCACTTCTTGTACTGGAGCTGGCTGTCTTGTGGTCATTCGAAACCCCAAGGGCAGCGGTTTGGTGGTGGGCGTCTCACAGCCTTTGGATGCTGGCCTGAATCCCAGCTGCACTCCAGCACAGACTAGCACTGGGCCCCGGCTGGCAGGGCAGAGATGGAGAGATAACGCACTTCCTGAGCCTGTCAGTAGCTCATCGCTGGGTCATGAGCAGCGCCGGCACTGCCTGCGTTTGCATGAACCCCAGACGGTTTTCTGGTGACCACCACACCACCTCCCTTGCCTGTTCGGTTCCGCCATGGTCTGAACGGCAGGGCTGTGAGTCTGGCCGTCTCCTCCACCTCATGCCTCCCTCCCCACAGCTCAGGCCAGCAAGTGGTGGAGAAGGTGGAAGTTGGCTCGCCCAGCCTGTGGCTGAGAAGCTCTTTGACCACCAAAGTAACCCCAAGGAACTGCATGGACTTCCTGTTTGTGTCTGCTTTTCTTTCCCTGCTCTCAGCCTTCCTTGGCAGGGCGGAAGTAGCACAGATTAGTAAGCTGCTCTAGCGTCCCATCTAACTTGGGAGCTGCCGTGCCTCCTTGCAGCTCCTGGAGGCCAGCATCAGGAGGGGTAGGACGGGGCAGCGCCAAGGCGAGCACAGAAGGAGCATTTAAACCGAAGAGGGAGTTGTTGGCCAGGCCTAGGCCCAGGTGGAGCTCACAGTTCAGGCCAACAGTGGAGCAGACCAGGCAGAATATTAAATTAGATTGTTGGTGCTACGGGGTAAGCAGCCAACCAACCCGGCCAACCTCTGTGAGTAGTTGGGAAATAAGAATTTGGCCCACCTTGCTACCCATCCAAACTGTATAGCTATGGGGCCAGCGCTATGGCACAGCAGGTTAAAGCCCTGGCCTGAAGCTCTGCCATCCCATATGGGTGCCGGTTCCAGTCCCAGCTGCTCCACTTCCAATCCAGCTCTCGACTATGGCCTGGGAAAGCAGTAGAGGATGGCCCAAGTCCTTGGGCCCCTGCACCCACGTGGGAGGCTCAGAGGAAGCTCCTGGCTCCTGGCTTTGGATCGGCGCAGCTCCGGCCATTGCGGCCGTCTGGGGAGTGAACCAGGGGATGGAAGACCTCTCTCTGTGTCTCTACCTCTCTCTGTAACTCTGTCTTTCAAATAAATTAAATAAATCTTTAAAAACAGACAAACACACTGTATAGCTCGCTCCCTGTATTGAGCAGGTACTGTGTGCCAGGCACTTGGGTAAGTGCAGTGTCTCATTTGATCCACATCACGTCGGCTACCTCTAGAAAGATAAAATCATCAACCCCATTTTCCAGACAAAGACACCAAAGACTTAGGTGGCATCTAAGTTTTTAACCCAAACGGTCTAACTCCAGTACACATCCTTTTAAGTACCACCGAGTGACTCGCCTCTCGCCATAATGTTGAAGTGTGGAGAAGGACGTGTACACTGTAAATGGAACCACCGTGCTTGGGGGGTGAGGGAGAAGAGGCAGGGCAGGGGAGCGGGAGAGATCACCCTCCCAGTCAACCCGCTTCCAGTCCCAGGGATGGCTGTGGACAAACAAGGAGCTGGGGCTGAGAGCCAGGCGCACCGGCCTCCTGCGGGTGTGTGTCCACGTGGCGCAACTAGGAAGGCTGACCAGCACACGGCTGCACAGCAGTGTTTGGTGTGACCGCGTGTGAGTGAGGGTCAGCGCTGGGCTTCCTGTTGGCGCAGAGTGCAGTGGGCACACGGTTTCTCTGATCCTGCCAGGCCTCCTGGAGGTCGTTGACCAAGGAATTGAACCTTGGCCTTATTAAGTCACATACAGCAGCAGTGGACACAGCTGGCCCCGTGTGGTAAAGTGCTTTGTCACTTATTTGGAGAGGTTGGTTTTGTTGTTTTTAGTATTACTGAAAATATTAATGAGGGAAATGGTTTTCTTTTTCTTGTTTTTATTTTTAAAATGACAAATATGTTTCCCATGGCGTGGGATCCTGTTTTACTCCTTGATTTTTTAGTCTGTTCAAGTACTTTCTGTGAATTTCTGCTGCTGCCAAAAGCGGTCTTGGAACCGGCATCTGACCTAGCAGTTAAGAGGCCGGCACTGGGTCAGTGTTGTGCTGCCGCAGGCTAGGCCGCCAGGTGGGATGCCTCAGTCCCCCATCAGAGGGTGTGGGCGAGTCCCAGCTACTCTGCTTGGAATGCAGCTCCCCACCAGTGCACCTAGAAGGCAGCAGGTGATGTCGCGAGTACTTGGTTCCTGCCATCCACATGGGAGGCCTGACTCCTGACGTTGGCCTGGCCTGGCCCAGCCCCGGCTGTTGTGGGCATTTGGGGAGTGAACCAGCAGATGGAAGATCTTCTCTCTTCTCTGTCTCTCCCTCTCTTTCACTCTGCATTTTAAATAGATCTTTAAAAAGAAGAAGAAGCCCACGTCCTAGCTTGGAGTTTCTGGGTTTAATTCCCAGCTTTGGCTCCAGCTCCTAGTCCAGCTTTCCAGAGCTAATGCAGAGCCTGGGACACAGTAATGATGGCTCAGATTAGTTCCTGCCGGCCAGTGGAAGCCCTGGATTGCATTCCTGGCTCCTGGCTTCCGCCTGGCCCAGCACCATTCCTAGCCAGCATTTAGGGAGTGAACCAGTAGACGGAAACTCTGTCTTGCCCTCCCCCCCACCCCGCCCCCCAAAGCCCGCTGCTTCTCAGGTAGACTGGGGGAGGGGGACACCTCTTCCCCTGGGGTGTCTTTTGCTTGGTTGATTTCTTCGTTTAGTGGATGCAGGTCAAGCTGTTCTGGGTGAGGCACCCTGTTAGCACTGGGGAAGAGGCGTGAAGGAAGCAGGCCCAGGCCTCAGGAAGCTTGTGTTCTTGGGAGGAAACCAGCTACTGGTACGGCTTCAGACGCTGAAAGGCGTTGTGGTGAGTGGTGAGATGAGCAAAAACTTGCCCACTGGGTGCTGGGATGTTTTTTAACCATTTTACTGTGATATAATTCACACATCATATACTTCACTCACTTCTAAGGTGTTTGTTTTGTTTTTTAGTAACTCACTGTTGAGCAACTGTCAGTGCATTCTACTCTAAGAATATTCTTGCTCCCTATCGGAATAAGCCCCACGCAGTTCTGTGTCCCTGTCGGCCTGTCCCGGTCTTAGACAACAAACAGTCTGCTTCCCGTCTGCAGGTCTGCCTGTTCTCTCTGCTTCGGACGAGCGGAGTCTTTATGATCGACCTCTGTCACTTGACAGGTTTCCAGGGCTTGTCCACCTTATAGCGTGTGCCGGTGCTCCATTTCTTCTTAGTGCCAAACAGTACTGCACTGTAGAGACGGGCCGTATTTGATGCAGGCACTCATAGACGTTCAGACATTTGCGTTGTTTCCACCCAGCCGAGTCTTGTGGGTGCGTGTTTTTTTCCTTGGGTACATCCCTAGAGTGGAATTCCTGCGGCACTGCCGGGTGTCTTCCAAAGCAGCTGCACCATCGCACATTCTCACCAGTGGTGGAGGGAAGTGGTAACTTACTTTCTAATGCATTTGTTGGCTTTAAAATATATATACTTATTTGCTTTCTTTCTATTTGGAAAGCATAGAGAAAGAGATCTGTCGCCCCCTGATTTACTATGCAAATATGAGTAGGAGCCAAGGCTGGGCCAGAAATCTGGAACTCAGCTCATTCTCCCACGTGGGCGGCAGGAAGCCAAATACTTGCGCCATCACCTTCTGCCTCCTATGGTAAGCATTAACAGGAAGCTGGATGAGCAGTGAAGTGGGGCTGGCGCTGTGGCACAGTGGGTTAATCCTCTGCCAGCAGTGCCAGCATCCCATATGGGCGCTGGTTCTGGTCCCGGCTGCTCCTCTTCTGATCCAGCTCTCTGCTGTGGCCTGGGAAAGCAGTGGAAGATGGCCCAAGTCCTTGGGCCCCTGCACCCATGTGGGAGACCCGGAAGAAGTTCCTGGCTCCTGGCTTCAGATTGGCCCAGCTGTGGCTGTTGCAACCATTTGGGGAGTGAACCAGCAGATGAAAGACCTCTCTCTCTCTGTCTCTCCTTCTCACTGTCTGTAACTCTACCTCTCAAGTAAGCAATAAACAGAATATTTATTTAACAAAAAAAAAGGAGAGAGAAGTGAAGTAAGTAGGCCCTCTGACACGAGGCGCGGGTGTGTGTGGCAGTCACTAACCTGCTGTGCCAAACCCTGAGCCTTCGCTGTGGTGTGGGTTTGTGTCCCTGATGGCTGGTGCTGCTGGCCATCTCCCATGTCCCTGTGGCCAGTGGGTCTGTCGTCTGGAGAAATGTCTGTCACATCCTTTGCCTGTTTAAAGTTGGATGATTTTTTGTGTTAAATTGCAAGCGTTCTCTGTATTCCAGCGCGCGTCCTCTGTCGGCTCTCTGATCTGCGTTTGTTCTCGCCCTCTCACTTTCTTTGTGGTGTCGTTTTTAGCCCAGAGTTTCTTATTCTGATGAAGTCCCACTAGTGTTACTTTTTTCTTTTGCCACTTGGGCTTTTGGTGTTGTCAAAGCACTGCTGTGTTGTGGCGTAGCGTATTAAGCCACCACTTGCCATGCTGGCCCCAGCTGCTCCAGCCCCACTACAGCTGCCTGCCAGCGCACTTGGGAAGACAGCAGAAGGTGACCCAAGAGCTTGGGTCCTTGCCCCCAGGAACACCCTGGCTTCCGTCTGTCCCAGCCCAGGCTGTTGCAGCCATCGGGGGAGTGACCCAGCAGATGGAAAGTGTCTCTCTCTGTCACTCTTTCCTTCATATAAGTCTTTAAAAAGAAAGAAAGAAAACATAGTCAAATCCAAAGTCCTCAAAATCTTCTGTGTTTTTTTTTTTTTTCAGTTTCATAGTTTGAAAACCTGCATTTAGATGCTTGACCAATTTTGAGTTCATGTTTGTCAATGGTATGAGATGCATGTGGCTCTCCAGTTGTCATAGTGCCATATTTAAAAAGCTGTATTTACTTATTTGAAAGGTAGAGTTAGAGAGAGAGAGAGAGAGACCTTCCGTCTACTGATTTACTGCTCACAATGGCCTGGGCTGAGCCAGGCTGAAGCCGGGAGCCCGAAGTTCTATCCCAGTCTCCCACATGCGAGGTGAGAGCCCAAGTAGTTGGGTCGTCTCAGCTTTCCCGCCAGGAAAGCTGGATCAGAAGTGGAGCACCCAGGGCTTGAACTGGTGCTCATGTGGGATGCTGGTGTTGCAGGCGCCAGCTCATCCCGCTGCACCACAGCTTCAGCCATTTGTTGAAAAGATTCTTCCCCAGTGAGCAGCCTCAGCACCATTTTGGAAGTTGTTGGCTGTGGATGCGTGGGTTATGTCTGCACTCTCAGTTCTGTCCCATTGACCTCCATGTCTGTCCTGTGCCAGTGCCGTGCTGTCGTGGTTAGTGGGACTTCGCAGTAATAAGTTATTTTTAAAAAAGATTTTATTTTATTTATTTGAAAGAGTTACAGAGAGAGGTAGAGAGAGAGAGAGAGAGAGAGAGAACGTCTTCCATCTGTTGGTTCACTCCCCAGATGGCCACAATGGCCGGAGCTGCGCCAATCAGGAGCCAGGAGCTTCTTCCAGGTCTCCCAGGAGGGTGCAGGGGCCCAAGGACTTGGGCCATCTTCTACTGCTTTCCCAGGCCACAGCAGAGAGCAGGATTGGAAGAGGAGCAGCTGGGACTAGGACCAGCGCCCATATGGGATGCTGGCACTTCAGGCCAGGAGTAATAAGTTTTTAGACTGAGAAGTGTAAGTCCTCTGACTTTGTTTCTTAAAGATGCTTTAACTATTCTAGTCTCTTGTATTTCAGGATAATTGTAGGATTTTGTTGTCAATTTCTGGAAAAACAGCCACCTGGGATTCTCACAGGGATTCCTGACCAGTAGATGAGACTGGGGAGGATTGCCATTTGACCCATGAACACAGATTATTCATCCATTTACTTAAATCATCTCCAGTTTTCTTCAGCAATACTTAGTGGTTTTCAGTGTGTAACACTTCGTTTATTAAAATTATGCGTAAATAGATTCTTTTTGATGATCGTATAAACGAAAGCCTTTTAAAATTTCAGAATGCTCATTGCTACTATATAGAAGTACAACCTTTTTTGGTATGTTGGTCTTGTACTCTGTGACCTCACTGAATCTGTTAGTACTGATAGTTTTTAGCGGATTGCTCAGGATTTTCCATATGTAAAATCATGTCATCTACAAATCAAGGTAGTTTTACATCTCCCTTTCCTTTCTTTTTTGGTCCCGCTGCCCCTTAAAGAACCTCCGTCACAAAATCAAATCGGCGTGGTGAGAACAGACACCCTGGGCTTGCTCCTGGTCTCAGAGGGAAAAGCGTCGTCTTCCAGCCTGGCCTAGGGCTTTGAACACCTTGCTTCTAGCGCAGTCTCTGCTGCCAGCAGGGCCCCACCCCCCTCACTCGTTGCTGTTGCTGTTCCGTAAACCAATATACGAGGAGATTGATTTGAAAAGGGTCTTCCTTTCCAATTCTTTTTTTGTTTGAACACTTTATTTATTTATTTATTTATTTAAAGGCAGAGATATAGAGAGAAGGATAGAGACAGACAAAGAGATCTTCCATCACTGGTTCACTCCCCAAATAGCCACATGAGTTGGGGCTGGGCCAGGCCGGAGCCAGGAGCCGGGAGCCAGGAGCTTCCTCTACATCTCCACACGGTGCAGGGGCCTAAATACTTGGACCATCTTCCACTGCTTTTGTTTTCTCTTTTTTCTCTTTTTATTCATTCATTTGAAAGGCAGAATTACAGAGAAAGACAGAGAGAAAGATGTTCCATCCACTGGTTCACTCCCCAAATGACCAGAGCTGGGCCGATCTGAGGCCAGGAGCCAGAAGCTTCATCCTGGACTGCCATGTGGGTGCAGGGGCCCAAGCACTTGGGCCATCTTCTACTGCTTTCCCAGGTCCATTAGTAGGGAGCCGGATGGAAAGTGGAGCAGCTGGGACTCGAACCAGTGCCCATATGGGATGCCGGTACTGCAAGTGACAACTTAGCCCAGTGCGCCACAGCAGCAGCCCTCTTCCACTGCTTTTCCAGGTGTATTAGCAAGGAGCTGGATTGGATGTGGAGCAGCTGGGACTCAAACTGGCACCCACATGGGATGCTGACACTGCAGGTAGAGGCTTAACCTTTTCCTTTGGTCCCATCCAATTCTTTTTTTCTTTTTTTTTTTTAAGATTATTTATTTATTTATTTATTTGAGACACAGTTACAGAGAGAGAGGAAGAGACAAAGATCTTCCATCCACTGATTCACTCCCCAGATGGCCACAGCCACTAACACTAAGCCAGGCCGAAGCCAGCAGCCAGAAGCTTCATCCAGGTTTCTTACATGAGTGGCAGGGACGCAAACACTTGGGTCATCTTCCAGTGCTTTCCCCAGGCCACTAGCAGGAAGCTGGGTGGGAAGTGGAGCAACTGGGACTCAGGGCTGTGCCCATGGTGGGATGCCGGCATTGCATGCGAAAGCTTTACCGGCTGTGCCACAGTGCCAGCCCCTCCTCTCCAATTCTTCCATCCTACACTTTGTGATTCTACTTGGATTCTTTGTTCTTAGCCGTTTCCGTTGGGCATTGGTAAGGTCATCATACAGACTGGGTAAGCACACCTAGAAATACCTGCAAGTTCTTTTTCCGTACCCATTTTGACTGCCTTTGGCTTCCACCATTCTGAATAACCTAACCGAGATGGGAATTGCAAAACCTGAAACAGGGGTGTCTTGATGGGCCCATGTTTCCTTTCCTTTGGAATTGAGCAGCCAGGAGAAGATTGGTTTGGGGACACTGCTCGTCTCCACGGAAGGTCGGGGAACCGCCGCTTCTTCCCGCCCTGCCGCCAACCATCATCATCCTCTGTGTTTCCAGACTCCCAGCGTTCTCACCTCTCTTCCTTCACCATGAAGCTGATGGACAAATTCCACTCGCCCAAAATCAAGAGAACGCCGTCCAAGAAGGGGAAGCCAGCCGAGGTGTCTGTGAAGATCCCGGAGAAGCCTGTGAACAAGGTAGGTGGACGCCGCCGGGTCGCAGGACGAGTCGGTGCTGCTTGTCCGGCAGTGGTCGCAGGCGGGGCCTGCGGTGAGAACAGTTAGGGTGCTGCGTGAGCGTCCTGTCCGTCAGTCAGGCTCAGCTGGCTGCCATTCTCCTTTACCAGCTGTGGGCGTTGAAACTGCTCGCCTGGTGCTGCCTCCCGCCCAGGGAGCCCCGCAGTGCCCTGCACACACGCACGGGGACGTTTCTGACGTCCGAAGTGTCCGTCATTCTGGCATAGGGCCCATGGGATGGAACGTGCAAACCCCTCAAAAGCCAGCCACAGGTGTCCTCAAGCACTAGTGACCTGCACAGGGCCAGTCCAGCCAATTGTTCAAGCAGCTGTTGGTTTCCCTCAACCCCTCCCTTCAGCCTAAAATGGCCATGTGAAGCTCTGTAGGAATCCAGGTTTCCTCTCTTCCAGGAGGCAGCACACAGATTTCTACCAGAGGGCTACCCTAACCCCTTGGATCTGGAGCAGCAGGCAGTAGAATTTATGTCCACCAGTGCTGTGGCTTCCAGGTCTCAGAGGCAGAAGGTCAGTGTGACATTGAGAACAACGGGGTTTGCCTTGCCTTCTACTGTAGGATCTTGGTCCATGGTTTTGGGGATGGAGAAGAAGCTATTGCAATACCATCGTGTTCAGTCGGGTGGCGACGGGGCTAACTCCTGCAGGAAAGAGCCAAGGGGCCTTGGATAAACGAGAGTCTATCCGAGCCCCCGTGGTCTTTGGAGTGAGCTCAGAACTCCGTGGCAAAAGCTTGGGATCCTTTCTGGGTTGGTTTGGGTGTGCTGCTTGGGTCCGGCGGGTTGCAGCGAAGTGGGCGAATCTCCTCTCTCAAGGGCAGCTGTTCCTCTCTTGAATCGCTGCGATGCTGAGTATTTAGAAAGGAAAAGGCTTCTGGAGCCATGGGTGCTCCCTTAGCCATCGCACGGGGCCTGTGGGCCTGGGCTGCTCAGAGCCTGTGGACCCTCTGTGGGCTGACGCCGAGTGAGCTTTTCCTTGGCTCCCGCTTACCTGATCTTTACAGCAGCCCTGACGGTGAAAACTCTGGAAAGGAAGCTGCCGAGTCTAGGGAGATAAGTCAGCATTTAGCCCAGGTCCCAGCAAAGAAGAGTTGAGGTCACAATGGGATGCAGTCTGCCGAATTCTCACGGTGCTGTGTTTCTTCTTGTGAAAGAAAGCCCGTTTATTTCTTAACGTCTCGCAAATCTGAGTATCGGCCCCAACTCATTACTACCCATGAGAACAAAACCAGACTTCGCAAAGTGAAGTAAAAACAAGCCTTGTGGACAGACCCTTAACCCCCGACGGTTGTTCAGAGCACAGTTACGGGAGCGCTGTCGGGACGGCCATCAGTTAACGCGGCTGCAGGAACACGGCCCTGTCGTTTAAGCAGAATTCTTGCATTTTGAAACGCACCTATTTTTTATTTTAATGCTGGCCAGCAGAACGTCTTAAAATTCTGGTTAGAAGTTGGGGAAATAAAGGTCTTAACTCCAAAAGCCTTTTGTTGAATCACACTTTTTCCTAACCCATCTGTCAATAAAAGGAGGCCGGAGAGCAAGCGGGAGCTATTCAGTGTTTGCCGGGTTGATCCTGCGTTCTGGGTTGGAGATAAGGGGCGAAGCAGAAGAGCAGGTCTGTGCCACATTATTCTTTTTTATTACAGAGCTTGCTCCATGGATAGCCAGCAGAACAAAGCTGTTGGTAAATGCTTACTCTCTGAACCGCCTGGTCCAGGGCAAGGTGACAACTTACACTCTCCTTGGAGTTGAACGTGAACCCTGATACAGAACTGTTCAGCCACTTGGTTCTAGGTTTTTCCCCCTCTTTATTCATTATTCCGAGAGAAGTCACGCAGGAAAATTCAGTGCTGAAGTACCCCTCACTTAGTGGGGTGCCCGCACATAAATGCCAGGGGGCGTTTGGCAGGGTGGCCAGCAGGGGGCTCCAGCAGGGGCTGTGATGTCTAGTGGGTGGGAGTCAGGGACGGCAAACATTCCGCAATACCCAGCACAACTCCCCCAACAGGAAGTATCCGCCCCCGACGTCAGTAGTTCCCGGGCTGAGAAAGCTGTCCCGTGGCAGGGGACATCCGTGGGATCCTCCCCCAAGGAAGAGTGTTCCGCCCCACTTTGGTCACAGCCCTTCAGCAAGGGTGGAAGGGCGAGGCTGTGTGCTGTCATGTGCATGGGACAATGAGTACGACCTGTTGCTTGGCGGAGGTCCCCAGACAGACCTGGGAGTAACAGGGGTCTCTGCCGCGGTTTTTATCCGGGAAACCTCACGGTGGACCTGTCATTCAGGGCTCGCGAGCTGCGTTACGTCACCGCTTGGCGAGCATTTGCACCTACGTTCTCGTTCTACCCCAGGCTGTGTGCTTGGCTTTCTCTGTTTAATTACATGGAAAACTGGAGCACAGGTAGAGCGGGCACATTCAGGCTCACTGAGGTTCTCCCAAGGCCCTGTCCTGGGCGGCTTCACGCATGCCGTCTCGTTAACCCCTCACCACGCTGTGGGGAAGCTTTGCTTATTGCCAGTCTGCAGACTCGGCTGGCCGTGGCCCCAGTTTGCCTACTCGGAGTCCATCCTCCCACTGTGCTCTGTTGTCTGTGCAGGCGGGGTCCACTCGGGTGCGGTGCTGGTCTCTCAGGTCCTTCTGCATGGATTTAACAACTCAGCAAATGTGGAGTGAAGTGACAGTCTTCCTGCAGCTTCTTAACCAGCTTGGCCACGAGCTGCAGAGGCTAACGTAGTAGAGGCAAGCCATATGCAAGGATGGTTACCGTTCGTGCTGTTAGAAACGGCCTGGGAGGGCTGGTTCTCCATCTCCGAGGGGGTCCTGGGGCTCCGAGTGGGTTCTGAAAGGATTTCCCTTTCCCCTCGGAAGATATTTTTTTCTTTTAAGATTTATTTATTTATTTGAAAGTCGGAGTTAGAGTGAGAAATCTTCCGTCCGCTGATTCACTCCCCAGTTGCTTCAACAACTGGAGCTGGGCCAGTCCGAAGCCAGGAGCCAGGAGCCTCTTCTGGGCCTCCTCCATGGGTGGCAGGGGCCCAAGGACGAGGGCCATCTTCTGCTGCTTTCCCAGGTGCATTAGCAGGGAGTGGAGCAGCCGGGACTCCAACTGGTGCCTATGTGGGATGCCTGTGATGCAGGTGACAGCTTAACGCACTAGGCCACAGCGCTGGCCCCTCCAGTCTCAGTTCTGTCGCTACGTCTGTGTTACGCTGGGCAGGTTGCTCAAGCTCCGCCACCCACCACCAAGCCACACTTTGTTCACTTGTGAGCTGATAACAGTGTCTACTTCCCGGGGTGGTAGCCATGGGTATGGAATAGGGAGCACGGTGGGTGACCTCAGCTCCCTGTGAGTGGTGGCTGTGTTCCGGCTCCTCCTTCCCTTCCACGTTCTTGTGTTCTGTGTCCGCCTTTGCTTTGCCGTCAGCAGCTGTAGTCCGTTGTCGTGGGGGTGTCTTTTCATCACGTGAGCTCCTTCTTTCCCCCACATAACCCTGTTTAATTAGACGGGCAGGTGCTGGCCATCCACTCTGCACTGAAGGAGCTGAAGTCCCCTGGTCCCCAAGCCCAGGCCTTCCCCAGGCACTGAGAGCATTGAGTGTCCAGGCTTGGGCGAACCCGGTGACGTGACTCCTCCCACCCCACGGTTTCGTGGCTGGGCAGCTCTAGCACCAAGCCCCTGCCCCGCGTCTAGCCGGCACTAGGTCAGTGCTGTGACTGCTGGCTGCATTTTGCAAGAAGCCGCAGTCTAACAGTGGAAGGGCTAGGGGCCTGCACGGCACTCAGAGACCACCAGCTGTGGGGTGGAATTTTCTGGAGGGTCACGGGTGCAGCATGACCCCCGAGTGGTTGGCTGTTTCATTAGGAGCTCAGGGTAACCCGGCTTAAGCGGCTGATGCGATTTTCCTGCACCGTGGAAGGACTCTCCACCCTGACACACCTTGCCCTTTCGAATGCCTGCCGCTCCCATCCCCTTACAAACCTGCTGACGTTTCTGTTCCCTCCCCAGGTTTCTCACAGCGTTGGCGTCATGGCCCTCCTCTTGCCAAGCTGACTGTGGCTTCAGCCGCATTCACAGCCCGCAGCACGGAGCGTCCCGATTCCTGGGGCTCCTCCGGCCATGGGCAGGGACAGAGGCGGAGGAGCCGCTCCTGGCTTCTGGAAGACAGACAGTGAATAAGCAGATAGGTGGTGAAAGGAGAAAGATAAGGCCAGGCCAGAGGGGACCCAGAGACAGAGACGAGGCAGGAGCGCCCCTCCTCCCCCAGGGAATCCCTCTCCATGGTGCATAGGCTGCCTCGGGGGAGCGGCCACAGGGATAGGCCAGGTCTTGGAGAGTGGCTGACCATGGTTGATCACATTCCTGTATACACTTTCTTTTGATTCTCCTGTGGAATAAAAACCTCCACTATTGTAAATTTTTTTAAATTTAAAATGACATTCCCCATCATTTTAGAAGAAAAGAGCTATTGTTCATAATCACTTTTTATTAGAATCACATCATTTTTTGTGTATTCCTAGATTATATGTAACTTTGTCTTGAAGTCATCTTCTGGCCCTCCGTTGTTTTGATTTAGCCTCTCTGAACTTCAGAGAGCCCACCAGTGGCAGTTCTCACACACACATGTGCACACACACACCTCTTTAATTCACACAACACCTGCAGTTGATCCTGTTTGAGTCGGCTGTCCATCTTTGGGTTTATTCCATAGATTTCACTTTTTTTTTTTTTTTAAGATTTATTTATTTATTTATTTGAAAGGTAGAGTTACACACACACACACACACAGGTCTTCCATCCACTGGTTCACTCCCCAGTTGGCTGCATTGGCCAGAGCTGAGCCAATCCAAAGCCAGGAGCCAGGAGCTTCTTCCGGGTCTCCCACGTGGGTGCAGGGGCCCAAGGACTTGGGCCATCTTTTACTGCTTTCCCATGCCACAGCAGAGAGCTGGATAGGAAGTGGAGCAACCGGGACTTGAACCAGCACCCATATGGGATGCTGGTGCTTCAGGCGGCAGCTTAACATACTTCCCCAAAGTGCTGGCCCCGCCCATAGATGTCTCTTGCTTTACCTTCTCCCCCTGCCTGCCAGCTGGGACCTGGGTCTCTGAAATTAGGAGCAGCAGAGGGGGCGGTTGGAAGAGGGAATAAAGAGGGTGTGGACACCTGCTGGCTGGGGCCCAAGATCTCCACGCTGAGAAAGAAGAGCCTGGGCGGTGGTGTAGAAGCTGGCAGGTGCAGGGTCCCTGTCCTCTCTTCCTCCTGGGTGGGTTTTCCTCAAAGCAGAGCCCCCAGTGCTGTGGGCATCGCTGCCTGAGCGGAAACGGGACTGTTGCCACCTGCTGCGCGTCCTCACCCGTTCTCCCCGAGCATCCCGCCCCTCTTACCAGGGCACTTCCAGATCCTTTGGGTGTAGCTCATCATTTCACCCAGGGAGCTGCCGCGCCGGGCTGGCCGTGTGGGAGTCGAAGGCGTCTTGGGGCCCTGGGTCTGCACCCTCACGCCCTGTGCAGCCGTCGCAGCCCCTCAGAGCTTTGAGAGAAAGGCCTGAGCTTCTGGAGACGTCTGCCCAGCTGTGGCCGAGACGCGGCCTGTGTCCCTCCACGTCATCAGCTGATCAGTCCTCCGCGCACTTCACGGGGTTAGCAGTGCTGCCTCGGTGTGGGCTAGGAAGAGGAGTGGTTGTCAGGATCTCGGGGCCTGGGAAGGGAATCCAGGAATTTCTAAACACCCCTTTAGGCCCTCAGCCTTCGAGACTAGCCTGTCTCCCGACGGTGGTCCTTAGACAAACAATTGGGCTTGGTTCCGGTTCCGGCAGCAAGAACCTTTTCTGCTTGCATCAGTCTCAAGCTAGCTCACAGGAAACTGTATTTTGTTTTTTAAAAGTAGCTCTCTTTAATTTCTCTCCTCCCTCCTATGCTCAACGCTCCCTTGCAGAATCTGAGCTGGCTGGAGGAGAAGGAGAAGGAGGTTGTCAGTGCCTTGCGCTACTTTAAGACCATTGTGGACAAAATGGCCATTGACAAGAAGGTGCTGGAGATGCTTCCGGGGTCGGCCAGCAAGGTGCTGGAGGCCATCCTACCCCTGGTGCAGAGCGACCCGCGCATTCAGCACAGGTGAGTTACTAGGTCCTGGCTGGGTGAGAGCAGGGGAAAGCCTGGCGCCTCCTGTTCCGGGGGCACTAGGAGCTCCGCAGCTGCCCCTCGATGCCAGCCCAAGCGGAGGTCGTCGTGACTCCCAACCTGACGCTGAGGTGGGGCGCTGCGGTCCTCACACGTTCTCCCGGTACCCTTAGTCACTACCACGTCACCGCTGGGTACCACGCCATCAGTCCCCCAGAGCTCTCAGCTGCCAGGTGGTCAGGCCAGAAGAAGCAGAGAGGAAGCCTGCTGGAGCACGGGATGGGGAAAGACAGCCGTGCCACGCCAGGACCTCCGGAACGGTGAAGCAGGCAGTGCAGGGCGGGGAGCGGGAGTCGGGCTTTGTCCTGGAAGCTCTCACTGGGTGATGCTCTCACTGCTGGCGTGCGAGCAGCGTGCCCCGTTTGTTATTAAGTGTGAGAAGAAAAACAGCATGGAACAGACTCTTAGATGAAAGCCTGGCGGGAACATGGTATTTGAGAGGCTGGCAGGTCGTGTTTGTCTTCCACGGTACCTGTTCAGGATAAATGCATCTGTTTCGATCCCCTGAGACGGCCTAACGTTTGTTTAGCCTGTGAGGCCGAGCTTCTATGAAGGGCTTTCAGAACTGGGCAGTGAGGTCCGTCGCTGTCCTAGGAGCTCAGGCAAGCTGTGCTCTACTTCTGCGAAGCTCTCTGCCCCCGGGGCGTGCGCCCTGGCGTTTCAGCTGAGCCCCGGCGATGGGCCAGAAGCTCACTGGCACTGACCGGTGGTGGGCAGAGCACTGGCGTGGCCCAGTCCTGCAGTCTTCCCTCCTAGAAGACCTCAGCGCTGCTCTCTGTGGAGCAGACATGACCGGCGTGCCACAGTCAGGTGCGGGAGTGGATTTTTTTTTTTTTTTTTTTGATAAAATGTTCCCATGTACCTATTCTCTCTCTCTCTCTCTCTCTCTTTTTTTTAAAAAAAGATTTATTTATTTATTTTATTTGAGAGGCAGAGGCTGAGAGAGAGAGAATCTTTCATCCGCTGGTTCACCCCCCAGATGGCCACAATGACCAGAGCTGTGCCAATCCAAAGCCAGGAGCCAGGAGCTTTTTCCAGGCCAGGTCTCCCACGTGGGGGCAGGGACTTGGGCCATATTCTGCTGCTTTCCCAGGCCATAGCAGAGAACTGGATGGGAAGTGGAGCAGCCGGGACTTGAAGCGGCACCCATATGGGATGCCGGCGCTGCAGGCTGCGGCTTCACCCGCTGTGCCACAGCGCTGGCCCCTTTGTACCTGTTCTCGTGTGATGGAGACAACCATAGAGAGGTAAAAGCTCCTTGAGAAAATAAGCTCCCCCACCATGTGATAGAGGCTGATGTAGCAGCATCGAGTGAACTTGAAGAAGGGAAGGTGGCCAGCGAGTTTTGAGTGGCCCGGCTGTACTTCCTGGAGTAGGAGTTACGGAAGCCTGGAGCTGAGGGAAAGTGGGGAGTGGGTTGGCAGCGGGGCCGGGGAGGAAGGGAAGCAAAGGATTTGAGGCCCCTGGTGTGTTCTCAAGGGGGGAGAGTGCAGAGCCCTGTGTGCAGAGTGTGTGTGTGGCTGCCCCAGGGCGCTGGGAAAGGGTGGTGGTGGGAGGTCGGGTCACCTGTCCGCCCCAGTCGCTTTGGGACAGTCCAGGGTGGAGTCACCTTGGCTAACTGCTGTGGCTGGCGGTGCGTTGCCCCCAGAGCCATTGCTTGCTGGAGTGTCAGCCGCGGGACGACGGCTGGGGAAGGTGTTCTTACAGTTGACAAAGTATTTGTGATCTGTAACCATCTCCTGGAGGAGAAAGGGAGGTTCCGGGGCGGCCGTGGGGACAGTCTAGCTGAGACCTTCGAAGGCGTTCCTTCTGAGATTCTGTTAGGGCAGTGGCGACGGTTGTGCCTGTCCCTGCAGCACTGGAAGTCCGTCCTGGGGCTCCTCCTAGACCCTTTCTGTGGCTTCCTGCCTCCCGCCCTGCATCGTTTGAGCTGGCCGGGGTTCTCCCTCTTCTGCCATCTGGGGCCTCGTGGGGAGGCTCCTGGCCACCCTCCCCTAGGTCCCTAGGTCACTCTGGGACTGGCCTCAAACACGGGCGCTGCACGGTCTTCACCCAGGGGCAGGGGCCTTTGCTCTGCTAGAATAAGGCACCACCTGGGCCCAGCCCCCACCTCTCCTCCCTTTCCTGCGTCTCGGTCCCTTGACCCAAAGATTTGCTTCCAAGCTCGTAGTGTGAGGAGTGGGCACAGCTGCCTCGAGGGGACGTCCGGATCCAAGGCAGGTGGAAGTGAAGCATTAAATAGCAAAACCATCGGCCGGCGCCGCGGCTCACTAGGCTAATCCTCCGCCTGCGGCGCCGGCACCCCGGTTCTAGTCCCGGTTGGGGTGCCGGATTCTATCCCGGTTGCCCCTCTTCCAGGCCAGCTCTCTGCTATGGCCCGGGAGGGCAGTGGAGGATGGCCCAAGTCCTTGGGCCCTGCACCCGCATGGGAGACCAGGAGAAGCAGCTGGCTCCTGGCTTCGGATCAGTGCAGTGCGCAGGCCACAGTGGCCATTGAGGGGTGAACCAATGGAAAAGGAAGACCTTTCTCTCTGTCTCTCTCTCTTCTCACTGTCCACTTTGCCTGTCAAAAAATTAAAAAAAAAAAAAAAATAACAAAACCATCACCACCCCAGTATCCGCGTGATTGTCGCCAGTACTTTAGCAGTGTGACCCTGTGGAAGCCCCTACGCTGGGCACAGCCCTCTGGCAGCAGGCGGTTGAAGGAGGCCTCCCCAGGAAGCAGAGTGCGTCCTACTGTGAGCACCGTGCCTGCAGCCCACCCTCTCGCTCCCGCAGCTGATCCCTGGCTGCCTGGGGCCCCTGTGCCAGCGTCCCTCGTGCCCAGTGGCAGTTCTGGAGTTGGGTGTCCTGGCTGCTCTCCGGTTGGAACACGCCTGCAGGAGAATGCATCGACTGGAGAGAGGAGAGCCCTTGGTAACCCTGCTCCCTCCTCACCTGATTCTGAAGGGCGGCTCGCTGGGGCCCGTTGGGTTCAGGTGTCTCTCTCACAGGGCTCCATGTTGAGAGCGCATTTCGATTGTGTCTTACAATGTCAGGCAGCTTCCTGCAGGTCCTCCGCGTCCTCCTGCCTGTTTTTTTTTTTTTTCTCTCCCTGGGAGTGGACGAGGCAGCAACACAGATTTTCTTTTTGCTTTTCCTCTGTGACAGAACTCTTTTGAAATAGAAAACTAATTATTTCCAAAACTCCTAAGGAAAGTTACCCTTATTTGTTTAAATATACGTAGCAGGAATAGAGAGTTTTCATTTTGGCTGCCACCCGAGGCACCCCCACGCACTCGGCTTCTGTTCTGTGCTGTTGGGCCGGAAG
Organism: Lepus europaeus; assembly: GCF_033115175.1. Classification (NCBI taxonomy): domain Eukaryota; kingdom Metazoa; phylum Chordata; class Mammalia; order Lagomorpha; family Leporidae; genus Lepus; species Lepus europaeus. Next base: position 3,750,127 of record NC_084838.1, read on the forward strand.
CCAACCCCTTGCCCCCAGCACACACGCACACACCTGCCCGCATCCCCTCCACCGTTGGAATCGCCCTGCCCCTGCCTGCCCGCTCTCGAAACAGTCGTCATGAATGCGTCTCCCTGACACCGCGGCTGCGGTGAAGCCGAACCTGTGCTAAGAGCAGTTCCCACGAAGCACCGATCTGTTTTGAGCTTGGGCCGCTCCTCTAAAGGATCCTGCCTGGTAAAGCCCACAGACTCACTGGCTTCCTGTGATGCGTCCAAAGTGCATTTTAGTCGAAGTAAGAGGCATGTAACGTCTGACCTAGTCCAGTGACTAACCCATTGGAGGAGGGGAAGATGGAACATTCCTTGAGAAATGTTGTCAGAATCTTGGGGAGGGATGTGAAGTTTGGAAAGCCTTATTAACTACTGTGATGGAATTTTTATATAAACATTTTAACAGATCAAAATATAAAGTTCCACAATGTCTTCATTGGATGCAAAGAGAAAAGGTTGGGAAGAGAAGTTTTATTTATTAAAAGGAGATGTGGTTTTACAAAATCAAAGACTGAGAAACTGCTTCTGTGCCCAGTGGATACCTTTTTTTTTTTTTTAAAGATTTATTTTATTTATTTGAAAGGCAGAGTTGCAGAGAGGGCTCTTCCATCTGCTGGTTCACTCCCCCAGATGGCCACAACAACCAGCTGGGCCAGGCTGAAGCCAGGAGCCAGGAGCTTCTTCCGGGTCTCCCACGTGGGTGCAGGGGCCCAGGGAGCCATCCTGCACTGCTCTCCCAGGCTATAGCAGGGAGCTGGGTAGGAAGTGGGGCAGCTGGAACTTGAATCGAGCCCATATGGGATGCTGGCACTGCAGGGGGCAGCTTAACCCCCTATGCCACAATGCTGGCCCCTCGGCGGATATCTTAAAGTGATGGTCATGCTTAGTTTTCTGAGCGTGTGTGTTTTGTTTTTGTTTTTGTTTCAAAAAATAAAAAAACCTTCTCTTCCTTCTAGCTCAGCCCTCTCCTCCTGCTATAGCCGAGTATACCAAAGTCTCGCCAACCTCATTCGCTGGTCTGACCAAGTGATGCTGGAAGGCGTGAACTCAGAAGATAAAGAGATGGTGACGACCGTGAAGGGGGTCATCAAGGCTGTGCTGGACGGAGTGAAGGTACGGGGCGTGGGTTCCGGCAGTCCTGGTCAGGGACTCAGGGCAGCTGCCTGCCAGACGCTGATCACTCAAGAACTCATTCATGAACGCGATCCATGCAGTGAGCGTCCTGCCACGTCTCTACCCGGCAGCCACTTGCCTCTCTCAGGACTGGTACCCGTGGCGCTCAGCCTCTGCAGTGCTTGCCCAGAGTCAGAGGAGCAGAGCCGTCAGCCCCACTGAGCGAGTCCTCCCATGGCCCAGCTCCGACTAGCCAGACAAACAGGAGTGCAGATGGCTCTTGCTGGACTGCTAACGAAGCTCCCAGCTGTCAGCTGCTGCCTTTGCATGTTCTGAAAACTTCCAGGGTTCCTGTAGAAGAGCAGGGTTGAGACGAGTAAGAAATGAAACTGTCTGTGTTCACTTGCTGTCTGTGATCTGGTCTGCATCTTTGCTCTCCAGGCAAGTCAGAGACACAAATTAGGAAATTAGGACTCATAGTTAAGGTGGGAAACAAAGACCACGGGTGGTCTGGAACAGACCCTGGCTGAGAAGGTAAGTCCTGGGGGATGAGGAGCAGACAGGCTCTGGCACACAAACCAGGTGAGACCCTGTCAGGATGTAGGGCTGTGGGCTGCGGAAATGCTTCATGTAGTGGAAAGGGGGCTAGCCCTGGAGCCTGGCTCGGTCAGAACCCCAAGTTCACCATTTGAACTTGAACAGTTCACTCGGTGCTGTGTGCCTGAGTCGACTGTAGAACTGATGCAGTGACAGCACCTGCGTGGCAGGGTTGTAGGAAGATAACCTTCTTGGCCCAAGGCCGACACACCCTGAGTTTCCCGGCCTTAACTGCTGTTTGTTATTAATTGTGTGGTGCTGGACGCATGCTTTGTAAACACATCTGTTGGCCCAAAGAAACCATATCCTACTCCTTTACGACCCTTCAACCCAAAATGATAGCTGAAGTACTTATCCCAGGCTGAAGTTCCTTCCAATCCATCAGCTCTCAGACTCCTAGAAACGGCCTCAGAAGCTGTGCAGAGTAGAATAAGACCCCAAAGGTTTAAATGGCCAAGAGAGGACTACGCAAGCCTTGCTTTGCGTCACAGAGTGCTCAGGAATGAGCGCCATTAGCTAGAGTCTTGGCCCCACATCCAGCGCCAGTGCAGTGGGAACTGATGGCTCTGCTGGGGACATGAGGTCATTTAGAGGGAGGCTGACCGGACGACGACATTAGTCCCCTCTGATAGCTCCCACGTTCTCATTCCAAGTTACTCAGTCCTCTGTTATCAGTTTTGGCTGTCATGTTGGCCAGTGAGACTCACGGGTGTGGGTGGCTGTTGTAATAAGACCCCGGGTCTCTTTCCAGAATTTGGAATGCAGTCACACGCATCCTCGCATTCAGCCCTCGGTAGCTCCTTGAGGTCAGCGGGGCTGAGCGTGACCTGGGTCACACTCCGTCAGCACAGTCGCGTGGTTCTGGCTCACCTACCCTTGCTATTCCTGGCTGGGCTTCTGGAAATGCTATTATTGAAAATTATTTTTTGGGTGACATCATTAAAGTTTCTGTCTACCAAACTGATTCTGGTGAGATACTCAAAACAAGTTAGAATGGCCAAAGCGGAGGAGACTGTGTTTCCGTGCGTAAAACCCTGTGATGCCCCCAGGTAGGTTTCCTTCATACGATCTCTAAAGTGCCACTGACTCCATTGAAAGGCATGCCTGAAAGAAAGATGTGTCTGGTGGCAGAGAGAGAGAGAGACAGAGAGACGGAAACTACTTGAACCAGAAAAGGCGTCGGCATCTCTCGTTGAGGGACACCATGCGTCCAGTCTGCCTTGGTTTGTTCAGAAAGTGTTCGTGAGCGCCCCCTCTGTGCCGGGCCTCGTGTCGGGATGAGTGGGCCGCTCGTGAGCGCCCCCTCTGTGCCGGGCCTCGTGTCCGGGTGAGCGGGCCGCTCGTGAGCACCCCCTCTGTGCTGAGCCTCGTGTCGGGGTGAGCGGGCCGCTCGTGAGCGCCCCCTCTGTGCCGGGCCTCGTGTCGGGGTGAGCGGGCCGCTCGTGAGCGCCCCCTCTGTGCCGAGCAGTATGTTGGGGTGAGTGGGCCACTCGTGAGCGCCCCCTCTGTGCCGAGCCTCGTGTCGAGGTGAGCAGGCCGCTCATGAGCGCCCCCTCTGTGCCGAGCAGTATGTTGGGGTGAGTGGGCCACTCGTGAGCGCCCCCTCTGTGCCGAGCCTCGTGTCGGGGTGAGCGGGCCGCTCGTGAGCGCCCCCTCTGTGCCGAGCAGTATGTTGGGGTGAGTGGGCCACTCGTGAGCGCCCCCTCTGTGCCGAGCCTCGTGTCGGGGTGAGTGGGCCACTCGTGAGCGCCCCCTCTGTGCCGAGCCTCGTGTCGGGGTGAGTGGGCCACTCGTGAGTGCCCCCTCTGTGCCGAGCAGTATGTTGGGGTGAGTGGGCCACTCGTGAGCGCCCCCTCTGTGCCGAGCCTCGTGTCGGGGTGAGCAGGCCGCTCATGAGCGCCCCCTCTGTGCCGAGCAGTATGTTGGGGTGAGTGGGCCACTCGTGAGCGCCCCCTCTGTGCCAAGCCTCGTGTCGGGGTGAGTGGGCCGCTCGTGAGCGCCCCCTCTGTGCCGGGCCTCGTGTCGGGGTGAGCGGGCTGCTCGTGAGCGCCCCCTCTGTGCCGAGCAGCGTGTCGGGGTGAGCGGGCAGCTCGTGAGCGCCCCCTCTGTGCCGAGCAGTATGTTGGGGTGAGTGGGCCACTCGTGAGCGCCCCCTCTGTGCCGAGCCTCGTGTCGGGGTGAGCGGGCTGCTCGTGAGCGCCCCCTCTGTGCCGAGCCTCGTGTCGGGGTGAGCGGGCTGCTCGTGAGTGCCCCCTCTGTGCCGAGCAGCATGTCGGGGTGAGCGGGCTGCTCGTGAGCGCCCCCTCTGTGCCGAGCCTCGTGTCGGGGTGAGCGGGCCGCTCATGAGCGCCCCCTCTGTGCCAAGCAGCATGTCGGGGTGAGCGGGCCACTTGTGAGCTTGCAGCTCAGAGAGGAGGGGCCTCAAAGCAAACACAGCAACAATGCAGTTGAGCGCTGCAAAGGAAATGTGGCGCCAGGTTTTTGAGCGCGTCCAGAGAGCCTGCCTGTTCCAGGGTGGCCAGAGACACTTCCCCAAGGAAGAGCCAGGCAGGAAGTGGGCTGTGCTATCAATGGCGTCGATCGATGCTGCCGTGTGCTGTTAAGGTCTAATAGTGACGGCTGACACTCACTGGGTGGTTTCTACGCATCACTCCCACTTCGGGCCCCTGGAGCCGTGCTCACAACAACCCTGCAGGGGAGGCTTGATCACTCTTCACAGGCATGGAAACTGAGGCACAGGTAGACCAGTCGTCAGACCCAGGAAGGTGATTTGCACACAGCTCTGCTGGGCACCTCGGCCCTGTGCACTGATGTCACGCACACACCCCCACCTCCCACGAGGAGTGTGGTTCTCGGGTCAGCCCAGCTGGTTCTCTGGCTTCCAGCCTCCCTCACCGTCCCCGTCCGCCCTGGGATACCTTATAAGCCCATGTCCTGGGGAGAGAGAGCCGCCCTTGGCTGGGAGGGACGGGCTGTGCGGAGCAGAAGTGCGCCCACGGGGATGTTGTCATCTCTCTTGGAGGAGACGAGTTGGCACGTTCCTTTAGGCTGACTCACCATCTCAAGCAGCTCATTCAGTTGTTACTGGTTTCTCTTCTTTTTTTTTTTTTTTTTTTAAGAAGGATTGAAAAAAAGTGTTTTAAAACAGGATTACTTTGGTTTTCTCCCTCGTTGGTGGTATTACTCATTTAAACGCCCCTGTAAGCAGTGTCACCGTGGACAAGCTACTTCTCTGAGTCTCGAGGTTTGAAAATGTTGACCCTGAATATTTGAGGACGGGTTAAGTATGATAGTTTATATATATATAATACCTGGAAACGCCTGGGCCAGCGTGGCTGCTGTGGAAGTGTTAACTCCAGGACAGCTCACAGCGGCCAGTCCTTGACGGTGATTATGGCTCTTCTCCAGGGAATCTGACTCAGGTCAGATCTGTAACCTGGCTGCTTCTCCACCGTGAGTCTCTGGCTCAGAGATGACAGGGACCCTCATAGGACCGAAGTCTGAGGGCTGGAAAGGCCCTCACCGCTTGTTTCTCTAGGAGCTACACCTAGCCCGGACCTGGCTGTTGGGAGCCCAGCCACACAAGGGCCCAGTTTGTCCTTTTAAAACCAGCACCCCACTTCTTCCCTCACTCCTAGTTGGATTTCAGTGTCTCTTGTCTCAGATAACTCCCTGTGCTCGGGCTGCGCTTGGCCTTCTGGGAGTGTCAAAGCTTCCTTGCACATCTCCCATATTCAGCCGAGCCTCTTCCCCCAATCCATCTACATGTGCGCGCGCACACACACACACACACCCCAGTTTTTTTGGTAATTAAGGGAAAAGGCCTGGAACAGTTAAGAAGCCCACGCACCCTATCGAAGTACCTGGGTTAAAGCCCAGATCTGGTTCCTGACTCCAACTTCCTGCCAGTGCAGACCCTGGGAGGCAGCAAGTGACGGCTCAAGTAGTTTATTTTGCGAGGCAGACAGACAGACAGACGAGCTCTCATCCACTGGCTTACTCCCCAAATGCCCACACTGGCCAGGGCCAAAGCTAGGAATGACATCTAGGTCACCCATGTGGGTGGCAGGAACCCAATTAACTGAACATTATCGCTGCATCCCAGGGTCTGCACTCACAGGAAGCTGGAGTCAGGAGCCAGAACCAACCCAGGGCCTCCAGTGTGGGTGCAGGTGTCCTAACCACCGACCTAAACCCCTCTCCCCAACAAGAGATCCCTTTACGTCTCTATTAAAACAAGTCCTGGGCCGGCGCCGCGGCTCACTAGGCTAATCCTCCGCCTTGCGGCGCCGGCACACCGGGTTCTAGTCCCGGTTGGGGCACCGATCCTGTCCCGGTTGCCCCTCTTCCAGGCCAGCTCTCTGCTGTGGCCCGGGAGTGCAGTGGAGGATGGCCCAAGTGCTTGGGCCCTGCACCCCATGGGAGACCAGGAGAAGCACCTGGCTCCTGCCATCGGAACAGCGTGGTGTGCCGGCCGCAGCGCGCCTACCGCAGCGGCCATTGGAGGGTGAACCAACGGCAAAAAGGAAGACCTTTCTCTCTGTCTCTCTCTCACTGTCCACTCTGCCTGTCAAAAAAAAAAAAAAAAAAACAAGTCCTGGTGGGGTTGGACACCCTTGAGATTTCATTATGCAGTTTCAGTTACAGGGACCCCCCCGCCCCCGCGCCATGTGTTTGTTGGCTTATATTCTGTGAGTTTGGTGAGCGGACTGTATCCGGGGCATCTGTGGAACTTGTCAGGAGGACTAACGGATAGAGGGGTTATGTCAGGTCCATGACACATGCTTCCCTGGGCTCTGGGACCTGCACCCCGGACACTCAGAGCCAGAGAGGGCGTGAGCGGCCGTGGAAGGCTGCGGGCTGAGGCGGCTGGGCTCGTCAGGGCGACGCGGTTCCCCTTAGTGAACCTGCGGGCCAGCTCCCGTGCTGCTGTGTCCTTGGGACCTCACGGTGCACATCTTAGAAAGCTGACGCTGCCCACGGACACGGCGCGGGGCGCACTTCCCGGCAGGGCGTGGCTTCTCTCCCAGGCACAGGGCTGCAGCGCAGCACCGAGGACAAAGCGTCCAGAGGGACAGCACAGCGATGCTTTGACGGGACGGCGAAGCCCTTCTGTCACTAGTGTTTCAGGATCTGGAAGGTGAATATGGACAGAAAGCTCATCCATTCTTAAAGGTACCTTTCCAGATACCATTTTTGACATTTGAAAGCTCATTTTCAGCATTCCAGGAGCTGGTCTAGTTGACAGTCGCTGGCTGTGGACACAGTCTAGAGCAGCTTTTCAGACTCTAACCAGTTCCTCGAGACAGTGAGAAAGCTCTGGCATCTCAGAAACAGCGACGTTACAGATGGTCCCTGCCAGTGAGCACAGGAGCCAGCATGTGCACGTTTCCAGGGCTCGCCTCCATCTGTGGTCGTTAGGGCGAGTTGAGACGAAAGGCCTTCTGTCTCCGCGGGCTCCAGCCAGCAGGCCGGTGCAAGAGAGGTTCTCGGAACTCAGGGGCACGCGTGCACAGGTGCGCCTGTCGGTCCAGGACTCTTCTGCCATCATTCAGCTGCCTCGCCAGGAAGGTGACAGGCTAGTTATAACAGCTCACGAATCAGTGGAGAATTGGTCGAGCTGTCCCCACGTCAGAGGTGCGAGTGTGCGGACTTCTCTGTTCTTTCACCCCGTTTGTAAAGAAGAGTGAAGCTTGAAAGTGGGCTTCCACCTCAGAGGCCGTGGTGCTTCCAGGACGAGCTGCCTCTCCCTGCTTCGTCCAGGCGATGGGGGGCAGGGGAGCCCTCTGCTCTGACCGCTGTCTGCTCTGGTTACGTCTCTCATCCCTCCACCTTGTCCTGTCTGTAACCAACAACCAGGTAGCCATTCCTTTCATATGAAATTCTAGGTGTTTATTTATCTTTATTTAAAAGAGATAGAGACAGACCTCCCATCTGCTACTCCACTCCACACATACCCGCCAAAGCATGGGCTGGTCCAGGCAGGAGCCAGGCTCCATCCAGAGCTCCCACAAGAGTGGCAGGAACCCACCATCTGGGCCGTCACCTGCTGTCTCCCAGACACGTTAGCAGGAAGCTGGATCAGAATCACAGAGCAGCCTGGGACCGAGTCCCAGGCACTGAATGTGGGAAAACGGGCACCGGACACAGCAGCTTAACCTGCTGCGCCGCAACAGCTGCCCCTTACTTTGGGACGGGGGGGGGGGGGGGTTTGCTTAATTATTTCAGAAATAATGTACACTTAAAAATTTAGAAAATGCAAAGAAAAAAGCAAGAGGAGGGGTATTTCACAGCCTTCTGTTGTTTTTTATACTCTCAATTTGGTTTTCTTTCCAAAGCATACATTCTACTGTGTATAATGTACCCATATAGGGTGCCGGTGTGCAGGCAGCAGCTTCGTCCACTCTGTCACAGCTCCGTCCCTGTGGCTTTGTTTTGAATAGCAATATGATGATCTACTGTTTGCATGTCATGGCTTAAGTAATCAGTACCCATTATAGAATATTCCATTTTGGGATATTGAATAGTCTAATCTCGTTTGCATTTGCTGTGATGGCTATCCTTTGTGGCTTAAATTTTTAAAATTTGTCTTTCAAAGATTTATTTATTTATCTGAAAGAGTTATATAGAAAGAGACAGAGATCTTCCATGCACTGGCTCACTCCCCAGATGGCCAAATGGCTGGGACTGGGCCAGGCTGAAGCCAGGAGCCAGGAGCTTCTTCCAGGTCTCCCACCTGGGGGCAGAAGCCCAAGCACTTGGACCATCCTCCACTGCTTTCCCAGGCACATTAGCAGGGAGCTGGATCAGAAGCGGAGCAGCTGGGACTCAAACTGGCACCCATATGGGATGCCAGTGCTGCATAGAGCAGCTTAACCCACTGTGCCACGGCGCTGGCCACATAATTTTTTTTTAATTTTTATTTATTTGTTTGAGAGGCAGAGAGCCAAACAGAGGGAGGGTTTTCATCTGTTGGTTCGCACGCTGGTGCCCACAGCAGCTAGGACCGGACTGAGCTGGAGCTGGAAGCTGAGAACCCAGTCCAGGTCTCCTACACGAGTGGCAGGAACCAAGTTACAGGAGTCACCACTCTGCCTCCCAGGGTCTGCACCGGCAGGAAGCTGTGGTCAGGAGCCGGAGCTGGGGATCACACCCAGGCACCCTGGTAAAAACCCACTCTCCTGGGGCTTAATTTTTGTACACATCTTGGGCACAGTGCTTACAGTGCAGACGCTTAGACGTGCGCTGCTGTCATCCCTTGGAAGGGCTGTGCACAGCGATCCTCCACCTCCAGTCTGGGGTTCTGTTTATTACCGTGAAAGCCAGAGAGTCTGTTAGGGGTTGACCAAATGTGCTTTCATCTGTGGGTTTTTCTTTCAGTGTGCTTGTTTTTTCCAGTTTTTTAAAGAACCCTTTAAAAGGATTTGGGAAAGATTTTTTATTTAAAGATTCATTTATTTATTTAAAAGACAGAGAGGCAGAGAGAGAGAGAGAGAGGTCTTCCATCCACTGGTTCACTCCCCAGAAGGCCGCAATGGCTGGAGCTATACCGATCCAAAGCCAGGAGCCAGGAGCTTCTTCCAGGTCTCCCATCTGGTGCAGGGGCCCAAGGACTTGGGTCATCTTCCGCTGTTTTCCCAGACCATGGCAGAGAGCTGGATCGGAAGTGGAGCAGCTGGGACTCGAACCAGCGCCCATATGAGATGTCAGCACTGCAGGTGGTGGCTTTACCAGCTATCCCACAGCGCCAGCCCCTTGGGAAGGATATTAATGCTTCACCTCACTTGCTGGTAGGCTGCAGTTCTTGTGTGTAGTGTTTCTTGTGGCTTCTGGTTAGGGAGACATCACTGTTACCCACTTGCCCTATAACCTCAGACACAGATGTTCATGCTGAACGCCCGAAGCCCCTGCAGCACAAGTAGGCCCAGCCTATATGTGCATTAGCAAGCAAGCAGCTAAGGAAGTGGTGGTGCACCCCCCCCAGGGCACACCCAGTGGGGAGGAGGTGGTGGTGCATCCACACTCAGTGGGGAGGAGGAGGTGGTGCACCCCCCCAGGGCACAGTCAGTGGGGAGGAGGTGGTGGTGCACCCCCCAGGGCACACTCAGTGGGGAGGAGGTGGTGGTGCACCCGTCCAGGGCACACCCAGTGGGGAGGAGTTGGTGGTGCACCCGTCCAGGGCACACTCAGTGGGGAGGAGGTGGTGGTGCACCCCCCCAGGGCACACTCAGTGGGGAGGAGGTGGTGGTGCCCCGTCCAGGGCACACCCAGCAGTGGGGAGGAGGTGGTGGTGCCCCATCCAGGGCACACTCAGTGGGGAGGAGGAGGTGGTGCACCCCCCAGGGCACACTCAGTGGGGAGGAGGTGGTGGTGCACCCCCCAGGGCACACTCAGTGGGGAGGAGGTGGTGGTGCCCCATCCAGGGCACACTCAGTGGGGAGGAGGTGGTGGTGCACCCCCCCAGGGCACACTCAGTGGGGAGGAGGTGGTGGTGCCCCGTCCAGGGCACACTCAGTGGGGAGGAGGAGGTGGTGCCCCATCCAGGGCACACTCAGTGGGGAGGAGGTGGTGGTGCACCCCCCAGGGCACACTCAGTGGGGAGGAGGTGGTGGTGCACCCCCCAGGGCACACTCAGTGGGGAGGAGGTGGTGGTGCACATGTCCAGGGCACACCCAGCAGTGAGGAGGAGGTGGTGGTGCACCCCCCAGGGCACACTCAGTGGGGAGGAGGTGGTGGTGCACCCCCCAGGGCACACTCAGTGGGGAGGAGGTGGTGGTGCCCCGTCCAGGGCACACTCAGTGGGGAGGAGGTGGTAGTGCCCCGTCCAGGGCACACTCAGTGGGGAGGAGGTGGTGGTGCACCCCCAGGGCACACCCAGTGGGGAGGAGGTGGTGGTGCACCCCCCAGGGCACACTCAGTGGGGAGGAGGTGGTGGTGCACATGTCCAGGGCACACCCAGCAGTGAGGAGGAGGTGGTGGTGCACCCCCCAGGGCACACTCAGTGGGGAGGAGGTGGTGGTGCACCCCCCAGGGCACACTCAGTGGGGAGGAGGTGGTGGTGCACCCCCCAGGGCACACTCAGTGGGGAGGAGGTGGTGGTGCCCCGTCCAGGGCACACTCAGTGGGGAGGAGGTGGTGGTGCACCCCCCCAGGGCACACTCAGTGGGGAGGAGGTGGTGGTGCCCCGTCTAGGGCACACTCAGTGGGAGGAGGTGGTGGTGCACCCCCCAGGGCACACTCAGTGGGAGGAGGTGGTGGTGCACCCCCCAGGGCACACTCAGTGGGGAGGAGGTGGTGGTGCCCCGTCTAGGGCACACTCAGTGGGGAGGAGGTGGTGGTGCCCCGTCCAGGGCACACTCAGTGGGGAGGAGGTGGTGGTGCACCCCCCCAGGGCACACTCAGTGGGGAGGAGGTGGTGGTGCACCCCCCAGGGCACACTCAGTGGGGAGGAGGTGGTGGTGCACCCGTCCAGGGCACACTCAGTGGGAGGAGGTGGTGGTGCACCCGTCCAGGGCACACTCAGTGGGGAGGAGGTGGTGGTGCCCCGTCTAGGGCACACTCAGTGGGGAGGAGGTGGTGGTGCCCCGTCCAGGGCACACTCAGTGGGGAGGAGGTGGTGGTGCACCCCCCCAGGGCACACTCAGTGGGGAGGAGGTGGTGGTGCACCCCCCAGGGCACACTCAGTGGGGAGGAGGTGGTGGTGCACCCGTCCAGGGCACACTCAGTGGGAGGAGGTGGTGGTGCACCCGTCCAGGGCACACTCAGTGGGAGGAGGTGGTGGTGCACCCGTCCAGGGCACACTCAGTGGGGAGGCCGTGCTGTTGCATCCATACTCAGCAGTGGGGAGGAATGGGCTGCTCATACACACAAGTGTGGCTTTTCCCACTGAGCAGAAGACGGACAAGACAGGCAGGCCTGTGGAGACGGAAATCCACTGAGTGGTTGCCAGGGACTGGGAGTGCGAGGGGTCTACAGGTGAGTGCTGAGTTTGGGTTGGGGTTGTTGAAAAGTCCTAAATAAACGAAAACCCACTGAATTGTACACTTTGAATCGGTGAATTTTATGGCATTTGGATCGTATGTCCTTGAAGTTGTGTGAAGAGACAAGATGGACAGAAAAGTGTACGAACCATGCAGTTCCATTTACACTGATTTCTAGAACAGACAAGCGTGATCTGGGGTGTCAGAAGTAAAAGAGTGAGGGCCTGCGTTGGGGCGCAGCGGTGAAGCCACCACCTGGGTCGCCGGCACAGCGGTGAAGCCACCACCTGGGTCGCCGGCGCAGCGGTGAAGCCACCACCTGGGTCGCCGGCGCAGCGGTGAAGCCACCACCTGGGTCGCCGGCGCAGTGGTGAAGCCACCACCTGGGTCGCCGGCATCCCATGTTGGAGTGCTGGTTAGAGTCCCAGCTGCTCTGTTTCTGATCCATCTTCCTGCTAATGAGCGTGGCAAGGCAGAAGTTGATGGCCCAAGTACTGAGGCCCTGCCATGCGTGTGGGAGACTCGGGGAGTTCTTGGCTCCTGGTTTCAGCCTGGCCATTTGAGGAATGAACCAGCAGACAGAAAATCTTTCTCTCTCTCTCTCTCCTTGGTCTTGTTCTCACTCTGCTTTCCAAATAAATCGTGCAAAAGCAAAACCAAGTGGTTGGAGATTCGTGATCTGTATTTTTGAGTGGTGTTTACACACGTATATGTGGTTGTTAAAACTCATCAAGCTGGGGGGAAATGCATTCTAACTGGGAAGAAACATGAAGACTCTAGTCTCTTCCCTTTATTTTTTCCGATTTGATAATGCCTTTTTTCCTATTGTAATGTTTCTAAAATTATTCCCCTGCCGGGTGTTATGCCCTTCCCCCACTGCCCATTGACGGAGATGGCAGCCCAGTACCTGCAGGTCCCCTGCTGCTGCCCCACGGCCATGGCCAGCACACACTGGGAGCACGCAGGCTGCTGGTCGGGTGGTGGAAGGCGTCGTGCGTGTAGCCAACAGGCTCCAGAGAACTAGAAACGTCACCCTTTGCCCGCAGACGGGGAACCTGCCCTCCCGGGGACTTCTCGTGTGCGATAGACTTGGCCATCTTGAGACAATGGTTTGCCATTTCCCCTTCCAACAGGAAGCTCCTTCATGCTTGGGAAACTCTGTGTTGTACTGCAGAGGTATTTCTGGAGGGCGGGGACGTTTGGGGAAGTCGCGCAGTTGACTTCAGGCAGGTCACCCTTGAAGTCCCGGAGCGTGAGACGCCTGCGGCAGGCGGCAGGCCGCCTTCTAGCGGAAGCCCAGCGCACACAGGAATTGCGCTCACCGCCTTTCTCTCGTGTCGCTGCAGGAGCTGGTCAGACTGACCGTCGAGAAGCAGGGGCGGCCGTCTCCAACAAGCCCAGTGAAGGCCAGCTCCCCCGCCGGCAGACCTGACGGGTGAGTGCTGAGCAGACCCTCCTCCTGGTCCCAGCTGGGCGGAGCCTGCCCTTGACAGCGCGTAGGAGCCGGCGGGCAGCAGGAGCCCCCCGGACGGGCTGTTGGGGGCCACGTTCCCGTCTCTGTGCTGAGTTCAGAGCACACACCAGCTTCCTGAAAGTCTGTATTCCTCACAAGCTCTGACGTACTGCCTCACCCATGTCTCGTTTGACATCCCACATGGCCATTCTGTCCGGCATGTGTCCGTGTGGAGACCCAGGCGAAGCTCCTGGCTTCAGCCTGACCGGCACTGGGTCTGGAGAGTGAGCTCTCTGTCTCTGTCTCTCCCTCTCTTTCTCTCTGTAACTCTGATTTTAAAAATAAAAAAATAGTTGTGTGTGTGTGTGTGTGTGTGTCCAGTGACACACACATGCCTCTCCTGAGCGGCCTCGCTTCATGGTTACAGAGAACTCTGAGTCCAACTCTGAGACTGGACTTGAAGGCACTTGGGGCCTTTTTTTTTTTTTTTTTTTTTTAAGATTTATATATTTATTTGAAAGGCAGAAAGAGAGAGAGAGTGAACTTCAGCTGCTGGTTTATTTTCTGAATGACTGCAATGGCTGGGGCTGGTCCAGACCAAAGCCAGGAGCCCTGAGCTCCAGCTGGGTCTCCTGTGAGGGCTGTGTGGGCAGCAAGGGCCCAAGTACTGTGGCCGTGTTGCGCCATCTTCCATGACGCATTAACAGGGAGCTGGATCAGAAGCTGAGCAGCTGGAACCCTAATATGGGATGCCAGCATTGCATGCGACGGCTTAGCTCACTGCACCACAGTGCTGGCCCCACTTTTGATCTTTTATCGTTGACTTCGTCAAGAGCATAAGCCAAGGGCAACGTGGAACGTTCTAAAGCCTCGCACCAGTTTCTGCTCCAAGCCCCTGGTAAAAATGTGGAACCTTAATTTGGAGCATTTAGGGGACCTTTAGATCATCTGGTCTAAGAACTCCTTTTCAGGTGAAGGGTGGCGGTCATGGCCAAGCTCATGGCTGTCAGTGGTAAACCAGTGGGAGAGGGTCCAGCATCGAGGCACCAGCCTCCCACATCAGTGCTGGTTCAAGTCTGCTCTCGGCCCAAGTGCCTGGGCCCCTACCATCCACATGGGAGACTAGGATGGAGCTCTGGGCTCCTGGCTTCGGCTTGGAGTAGCTCCAACCATTGCAGCCATTTAGGAAGTGAACCAGCAGGTGGAAGATCGATTCCCCCCCCCCCCCATTCCTGTCTGTTACTCTGCCTCTCAAATAAGTAAAATCTTAAAAAAAAAAAAAAAAAAAAAGCCAGTGAAATCTCCCCGGGCTTGGTCCAGACCTGCTCCTCCCCTCCCTGGTCGTGTTCTCACGCTCTTGCAAAACCTGCATGCTCTGCTCCCGTCTGACCTCGGTGACCCTGAGTTCTCTCCAATTCTCCAGCCAGTCCGAGCTGCCCCTGACAGACCGAGAGATGGAGATTCTGAGCAAGACGAGCGGGGTGCCGCAGCCAGCGGGGCTGCTCCCGGACACCGCAGACGAAGAGGTCGCGCCCCCCAAGCCCCCCTTACCCGGCATTCGGGTGGTTGATAGGTAACGGTCTTCCTGCTTGTCTAGGACCCTCTGTCTGTGATGTGATGGCGGGACGAGCGGGGCTCCGGCTCCTACGGCTTGGCCCTCAGGAGAGCACCTCTGCCTGCCCCAGGCCCCGCCACACCTGCAGGCACTCCTCGCTCTGGCCTCTGCGTGCACTGTGGCCCCAGCCCTGTGAAAGCTGCAGCGATGTGTTCTAAGAGGAGGGAGAGGGTGGTTGTGATGTTTGTTCTTTTGGCGTTTATGGGCTGTATGTTGGCAGGCAGGGCGAGGGCTGGGGGGTTGAGGTGTGGAAACTGGAGAGTTGGGTGTGGAAGCGCGGTACCCCGTTACCTGACGGTGTCCGCCGTGCTCGTGTGTTGCAGTCCACCAGCGTTGCCGCCCAAGAAAAGACAGTCGGCTCCGTCCCCAACCCGCGTGGCTGTGGTCGCCCCCATGAGTCGAGCCACCAGCGGCTCCAGTTTGCCTGTTGGAATAAATAGGCAGGTAATTCAGCCCTGTTCCCCACGGCGAGAGGCAAGCGGGTTTGGGATCAGAGGTTTGGCTCCTAGAGCTGGAAGAAACCCAGTGTCTTAGAGACTCTCTGTGGGAGGGCGAGGCTTAGCATCTTCGTGGTCGTCCTTCTCTTTCGGTCATGGTGGGGGTTCCCGTGTGGGGCTGGGGGCCGTGCTGGCGAGGCTGGAGCCGAAGGGGCCTCACCTGAGGGCGTCTCCCCGGCCACCCACTCCTGCTGGCCTCTGTCGTCTGAACGGTGACCACGGCTGGTGTCGCTTGGCAGCGTTTCCTTCTCTAGTCTCGTCCCGAGAGTGACAGGCTTGTTTGGCTCTTCCCACACCAGGATTTCGACGTTGACTGTTACGCACAGAGGCGGCTTTCGGGCGGCAGCCACTCCTACGGCGGGGAGTCGCCCCGCCTCTCCCCCTGCAGCAGCATCGGCAAGCTCAGCAAGTCGGATGAGCAGCTGTCGTCCCTGGACAGGGACAGCGGGCAGTGCTCCCGGAACACAAGCTGTGAAACACTAGGTGAGTCGGCCGTCCTCGTGCCTCCTGCCCCGGGCCGGGGCCCGAGTCCCGATAGCAGCCGCCGTGGGCTACGTGGCCTCGGTGCCCTCACCTGCACAGTGAGAGTGATACCTGCCCCTCGAGCTTGAAGGCGTGAGTGGAGGAACATGAACCACGCTGTGGAGACGCAGGTGGTAGCCGTCTCCAGGGGCAGTGTCCCTGTGAAACTGGACTCTGCCGCCTGTGCCCAGCCTTGATGAAGGGGCAGCCCCGCGGGCCGTGCCGCCTGTGCCTCGTCAGCCGCTCCCGGTCTGTGGGGCGGCTCCAGGGCACACACAGCACGGAGCCGTCCGTGTCCCCTGAATGAGTTATTTTCTTTCTCAGACCGTATCCTACGAACGTAATCAGATTTATAGCAAGGGTTTTGTCCAAGGACGTTGATTTCAGCATTACCGGGAGCGATGACAGAAGGCAGATACTCTGAACATCGAGACAGGAGTCAGGCGAAGCGTGAGGCGTTGGTTTGCTGGAGTAATCTTAGCACTATTAAAAATCACGCTACATTGACGAGGACAAAAAACCCAAAACCATTCTCATGCTGTTTTCTCAGCTGGGTTTAAAAAGTGGCAAGGGGTGCGGTGGGGTGGGTTCTAGAGGGGGACAAAAAGATATTTGAGAAAATACATAAAGATAGGAACAGATTCTGGGATTCTGGGTAGTTTTTATTCTCTTGATAAAGTTTGCCATTTTTCTGTGGTAGTCATGTGTTTTTCTTTTGAAGGGGAGAAGGCTTTTTTTTTTTGTTTTGTTTCATTTTTATTCTTTTTAATTTGAATGGCAGAGAGACAGATCTTCCTTCTACTGGTTTACTCCCCAAATGTCCACAGTAACTAAGGCCCAGAGCCAGGAGCCTGGAACTCAATCCAAGCGGCCATGTAGGTGGCAGGGACCCAAACTATGACCTGCTTCCTTGCGAGGGGTCCATTACCTGGAAGTGGAGGGGACTCAAACCCAGGCCCTCTGATGGGGGAGACGACTTCGCAAGCAGCGCCAGCCACTGCGCGTGCCCTTCCCCCGTGTTTGTCTTAAGTCAGAAATTAAAAGGGAAGGTGCAAAGGATACTGCAGCAAGTAGCCGTCCCCCTCTGTTTTACCTTGCAAGGCGGCAGAAGGAAGAGTGTCAGAGAGCGTGAGAGCCTGTGTGCGTGGGCCAGAGGGCTTTCCTCGTGCTCTCTGGAGCGACCGGGCTCAGCGGCCAGGGCAGGTGGCCCGTCCCCAGGGCCGTGCGCCTCACAGGCCTTGTTCCCTCTGTGATTGCAGATCATTACGATCCCGACTATGAATTCCTCCAGCAGGACCTCTCCAACGCAGACCAGATACCTCAGCAAGTGGCCTGTAACCTTAGCCCGTTGCCGGAGTCCTTGGGGGAGTCTGGGTCTCCGTTTCTTGGCCGTCCATTCCAGCTGCCTCTTGGCAGCTGTCCGCAGACGGAGGGGCAGCCGAGCGACACGCCGCCCGCCCTCCCCGAGAAGAAGCGCCGGAGCGCGGCCTCCCAGACCACGGACAGCTCCGGCTGCAGGGTGTCCTACGAGCGGCACCCCTCGCAGTACGACAACCTCTCCGAGGCCGACCTGCAGAACCCGGCCCCGGGCCAGCCCGCCCCCTACACGCCCTTCGCTGCTGTCCTCCCCTTTCAGCCAGGAGCGGCCTCAGCCCCTGTGGAATTTGTGGGTGATTTCACTGCTCCTGGATCCACGGGCGACCCAGAAAAGCCGCCGCCTCTGCCAGAGAAGAAAAACAAACACAGTAAGCGTTTGTGGAGCAAGTGCGTGTGTGACCCAACGTAGGGCACGTCTGCTGTAAGCTCAGACCGACGCCAGGTCAGTGGCCTCACTGTCTCAGAACAGACAGGACCACAGGTTCCTGGCCACTTGGGGGAGCCTGGTTCTGCCGTGGCTGGTGAATGTCGCCAAGCTCAGTGGGTGCCGGCCTCTGGGCAGTCTGCTGGCCTGCGCACACACGGCCCAGGGCACGAGTGTTGCGGTGGGCAGGCCAGCGGTGCAGCGACACCTGCGGGAGGTGGGGTGGACATCCGAATCTGAACAGCCGTCTGAGCCCCGCAGAACAGCTGCCCCGGGCGCGTCCCGTGTGTGTGGACCTGGGCTCGGCGGTCCTGCAGGGTGACTGGGGCCGGAGGCTGCCCAACAGGAGTAGTGGGGACGCCTCTTGGACCAGACACCTTAACAGATCATCTTATTATTGCCTAGGGGTAGAGCTGAAACTCTGCATATTTGTGTTTGATTATTTTCCAACTCTAAGTTTGCCGTCTAATGACTGGAAGTTCTGTCTTCTCCCCACTCCCCTGACTGCCCCCACCCTCTCCCCAGGTCACTAGCGCAGTTCCACCTTGTTTTTCCCTGGCAGACCAGCGTCCTGGTGTGCTGCTTGTGTGGCCACACCAGCCCCACCGCCCCAAGACTCCCTGACCCCAGTGAGGCGTCCCACAGAGACCCTGTGTGAACTGGAAGTTGAGTCTGTCCCAGCTCCCATCAGAGCTGGCCCCGTTCTCAAACAAGGGCCGACCTGGCCTGGGCAGACCCAGCAGGACCATCCCCAAGGCCAGCGGGGCAGCCCAGTAGGGTGACCTCCCGGCTCCTCGGTGGGGCTGGCTGCGTGTGGGGCTCGTGATGTCATTCCCACCTGTCGCGTCAGCTTGCGCTTTAGAAACCAGGGTCCTGGTGGAGGGGTGCACACGGTCGTGCCGGGAGCGTTTCTTCTGCACTTCTCCCTCTGCCCAGGCAAGCATTCCAGAGCTGCCACCTCCTCCCTCGCCACCTCACTGGGGGCAGCGAGCCACTGTGAGCCTAGCCCTTTCTTGTCTGAGCTCATCGACCTCAGACGCAGGGCAGTGGTCCAAGTGCCAACTGCACCAGACGCGTGGTGCTGCCCAGGCTCTCAGAGTGTCACACCTGACCTGCAGGGGAGAGGATAGGGAGGTGTGGCTCTCGTTTTCCTTTGAATGGTCTCCAGTCTCTGGAAGCATGTCTCTGTTCCATGAGGCCGCCACTGGAGGCCCACTCCGCTCATCAGAGCTGCAGGTGTGGTGCGCCCTGTGGTAGGCGGACCTCCCAGCCGCCAGGCTGCGCCTGTCTTAGGTGAAGCTGGAGCGGGGGGGGGCAGGACTGCAGGTCCGAGCCAGGCCTGTGTTGATGCAGCGAGCTGCAGGTCCTCCCGGCAGAGGGGAAGGGAGGAGTCTCCTCCCTTGAGACCCCTCCAGGGTGCAGGGGATAGACTGCTCTGTGCCCTGGGCTAGAGCCCCCAGACCTGATGCATCCTGAGGTTCAAGTCCTAGTCCCGACTCTGCTCTTCCCTCTGGGAAAGTCTCCTTGGAGAGTCCCCGAGTGTGACCCTGTGAGAGCACCCCATGAAAGTGCATTCAGCAAAAGCACAGGGCAATCGCCGTCCCATTCTGTTGGCTGACACTGGACAGAGTCCACCATGCAAGTCCAATGTCACCGTGCATCCTTCCCTTTGAGTGCTCTGATGTCACCAGGGTCGCTGGCCCCTGCCGCTGAGGGCAGCCCTATGAGCCTCTTGTGCTGGATGAGATTCCCGATCAGTGTGCTAACCCCCACCCCTCGCTGTCCCCACGGCCTGGGGCCCACCGGAGTCCTCCCAGCCATGCAGTCTGCCCTGGCCTCAGCTGTTGCTCGTTGTCTTAGAAACGCACCGGCCTGCCGTATTTCTAGAAGGTAGGGGACGTCACTGCTGTTCCCGAGTGCCCAGGGAGCAGGCCCCCACAAGGACGTCCACCTCAGGGGCTCATGGAGACCTGAAGTCGTGGGACTGCCCGTCAGGCGGGAGTGGGGATGCTTCGTCTTCTCGGGGCACATGGTGGGCGTGCAGGATCGCGCTCCCGGGCGCACACCTTTCTCCTGAACTTGGTGCTGCTTGTGCACCACTAAGGCGCGTGGGGCCCAGCGGGAGCGGCAGAGGCAGCAACTTTTCCCCTGCCTTTTATAGCCACGTTCCACTCAGCGCTTGTTGGGACTAGTAAGAAATCCTTGTTCTTTTAAATAAAGCGAGCGGTGCCAGAAAGATGTAGCTGGAGGGAGCACATGTCCTGTACACCTGCACGGCAACGAGGTGGCTGCCCGTGACCGTCCTGCTCTGCTCAGAGTGCCTGCCCCTCCTGAGCTGCTGACCAGCCTGGGCTCCGAGTGGAGGCCGCGACTTCATGGCTCCGTGCACCCCAGAGCCATCCTTGCCGCTCTTGGCACTTGTGTCACTTGTGACGTGACCCCAGGAGGTGGCTGAGAGCGGCCGTGTGCCGTGTGCCGATCTAGGGCCTTCTCCTCACAGCCCTCAGCATCTTGTCAGCTGCCTCCAGGTCATTTAGCTGGCACCTGTCCTAACCATGTCCTTGTCCGTACCTTGTCCTCCTCGCATTGGCCCCTACATGTGTACAGGGAGTAGCTCAGCACCCAGGAGCCTCCCCATGGTCAAGTGCAGACAGGCAGGTGCAGATCTCAGGACACAGGCACTTGGGGCCTGGCCTTGACCTTGACTCCTGCAGGCAGTGTCAGGGCAGGCTTCAGTCCACACGGGTGGATGGGAATTGGAGGAAAAACTTATGCTCCAAGCCAGCCCTCATCACTCTGTAGGGACACCAGGTGGCTGTGCACAGGTGGCTCCAAACCCCCTTCTCCCAGAATCCTCCAGCCCTGGAAGCGGGGTGGGGGGCTCAGATCCTTGACCCCCAAGTCGGGAATGCAGGGCACACTGATGCTCTCATGTGACTTGGAGAGGTGCCTCCCAGGGTGAGATGCCACAGCTGGGCTCTTGGATCCCTGGCTTCTCACCTCCTCAGGGGACTGGAGTCCCTACCGGAGCTGCTGCCTCTCTGCACAGGTCAGGGAGGCCGCAGGGCACAGACAGCTCCTCCACAAGGCAGTGGGGTTGGAGGGATGAGAGGAGGCACTGGTGGAATTGAGGCCTCTCCCTCTGCCCACGATGGCCAGCATCTTTTCAGCTGGGCAGGCCTGGACTTGGTTGCTGTTGTTTGGGGCTTTACATGCACCCAGGGCCCACCTGGTGGAGCAGCTCACCAGGAAATGTGCTGCATTTATCCACTCATGCTCCACACATTCCCAGGCACCTTCTGCGTGCCGGGCACGAGTGGTTTATAGCACAAACGAGACAGACACAGGGCCTACCCTAACTCTGCCGGGGAAGGCCCTAAATCCTGTTGCATCTGTTTTCCGAATCCCCCCGTTCTCAACCGCGCCTCGCCAACCTCTCCCTCACACGTGAGCTTTTCCCGAACAGCCACAGCAGCCCCACGGCCATCTTCCCAGCAGTCACTGAGCTCCAGCCACACCCTGGGTGGCGCCCTCGGCTCATTCCCAGGCCGCTGCAAATAAAGCCAGCTTGTCCTGTCTACACAGCCCCCTGGCACCATGCAGGGGACTCTAAGCCTTCCTTCACTGTGCTGGGCCCACCCAGGCCCCCTCCTGGCCTCAGGCCCTTGTGTCTCCTGTAGACTCATGGAAAGTCCTCCCTGACCCTCACATGGCTCTTCCACAGCCTAGGGTCCCCAGCCACTTCACCCTGTCCCACGCTGTGGGCTGGTCTGCTTGCTGTCTAAGGATGATGTGGCCCGCAAGGCACAGGACCACGCTGTCCATGGTGCGGTGCCCACTCGTGGGTCAGTGCTGACGCGTACAGCAGGTGCTGAGTGAACGCTGGGTGAGCGTGGACAGTCCACAGGCAGCTCATCCAAACCGTGAGTGTAGGAAGAGCGAGGGAGGAAGCGAAGGGTGAGGTCGTGGCTGATGGGGCGAGGGCGGCTCGGGAGGAGGCTCCAGGCCAAGATCAGCCAAGGGGCAGAAAACGCAGAGCCTCAGGCAGTGTGCCGTGCAGTCGTCTCAGGGGCATCCAGGAAGCGGGAGGGCGCAGGTGGGAGCCCCCCGCATTGGCGGGGACGGGGTGGCAGGTTCGGCAGGAAATCCCCGAGGGCAGTCAGGGGCCCCCCATGTGCTGTATTTAAACAATGGAATTTACTTATTGGAGTAGTTTGGGGTTCACAGCACCGCTGAGTGGAAAGTACAGGAATTTCCCATAAGAAATTTCGCTCCCCCTTCACGCACAGCCGCCCCCGCTGTCAGCCCCTACACGTGCCAGGGCCGCGTGGCATCCGCTAGGGTGGCTGGGTCTGTGGCATCGTCTCCTGGAGTCCACAGGCCACACAAGGGTCCCCTCTGGCCATGGGGCAGTCTAGGGTGTGGACACACACAAGGACGCAGTGCCCCCGGCTGCTGGGGGCGGGGGTGGGGTGGGCTCCCAGGACAGGATGCGAGGCGCCCTCTGTCCCGCAGTGCTGGCCTACATGCAGCTGCTGGAGGACTACTCCGAGCCGCAGCCCTCCGTGTTCTACCAGACGCCGCAGAACGAGCACATCTACCAGCAGAAGAACAGGCTGCTCATGGAGGTGTGCGGCTTCAGCGACCCCTTCAGTGCGGCCGGCGACTCGCTGCAGGAGCTGGCCCCGCCGCCCGCCCTGCCCCCCAAGCAGCGGCAGCTGGTAAGCGGCGCCCCCTTCCCCCCCCCCCCCCGCCCCTCCCCGTGTCCCCAGCTTCACAGGTTAGGGGCTGGAACGCTCCTTCTGGGGTTAGGGTTGACCCCGTGCCGTCTGTGGCGGGGGCCCCGGCCTTGCTGATGGACGCGTCCCAGTCCACGTGGGCGCCCGCGTCCGCTTCCGTCTCCTGGCCTGGAGCTCTCGGGCCTTTCTTCTCCAGAGCAGGCCCGTACTGCAGGACAGGCCCGCGCCCGGAGTGTCCGCTCGGGTCGCTAACAGTCTCTCGACTTTGTCTTCTCTGGCTCCAACGTGGACCTCCCAGAAAGGAGGGACTCGGTCAAAGCACAGGGCACGGCCTGTGTGCAGCCGGCTGTAGGGTCGCTTCCCGACACTAAGCCTGCCTCTGGATGACTGACATCGCGGCCCGGCCAGGGCTGGCCCCGTGAGAAGGGCTCCACTGAGCCGGGTGACGTGACACACAGCCCCTTTGTGTTTCCGACTCGGCACCCTCCTCCTCGCAGACACCTCCCGGGTGGAGGAGTCCCGTGTGCAGCGTGGCCCAGGCAGGCTGCAAGGCCCTGGGCGCTGGCCTGTCACAGGCCTCCAGGTCTGTCTCTGCTTTACCGGTTCACGGTGCTGGTGGGCTCCTTTCCCCACCAGGAAGAGGGTGCCCTGGAGTGGAAGCCTTGATTTTCCCAGAGCTGCGTATGTTCTGCTCACGTGCTGGCCTGTTTGGCAACTTCCTAACAAGAGCAGGGCCGTCTTCTGTCCATCAGGAGACCACAGGAAGGTGCCACCTTGGCCTTTCTGGGAGGCAGCCATCCACCAAGCGGAAGACAGATGCCCCAGGGTCCCCGTGCTGTCTCACCTGCAGCAGGCTCAGGCTGACCAGGCAGGCAGTTTGGTCCCCTCCAGGGAACCACAGCCAGCCCTGCTGGAGGCAGCCTTGGGCCGGGTCCCACACGTGGGCATCAGGGTCGCTCTCCACCTGCCCTGCCCACCCTCGAGCTCTGAGAGTGACTCAGATTGCTTCGGCAATGTTTCAAGGGGATCTTCGTGGAAATACCAATGTCTGGCCGGGGGTTCCTAGCCCAAAATGTTTGGTTAAAACCACTGCTGAGCCAGATTTCGTGGAGAGATTGGTCCTTGGCAACCCATTGGCTGTCCTTGGCCATCTTATCATGGAGTCCACAAGTTTGAATGTGTGGGGAGGGGTCCCCAGTGAGCATGTGGACGCAGGCCTGTTCCAGACAGGACAGGGCTGAGGGCAGCCCCTCCTTGGGCACCTCCTGCAGAGGGCCAGCAGGAGCTTCCTGTGGCTGCCCACGACCCTCCCCACAGCTCCTGGCAGCCCTGCTGCATGCGAACCGGGGCAGAGAGCCAGAGGAACGGAGCCCAAGGCCACAGCAGGCTGTACCTCGAATGCAGGTGTGGGAGGGGCAGTGAGGTCATCACCACGCCGCCTGTGGGAGGCGCCATCCCAGGTGCTTTACCCAGGTCATCTCATTTCACCCCGCGCAGCCCTTCGCGGTCGGCGCCAGCGTTCTCCATGTCTTACAGACGGGAAACCCGAGGTGCAGAGATCCTGAAGCAACGTCCAAGGCCAAACGGGGATCAGTGTCAGGGTCCAGATCCGTCAGAACTTGGCTGAAGCGAGAGTGAGCACCCGGGTCTGCTCCCACTGAGGAGGAGCCCGGAGCCAGGCTCAGCCCCGGCTCCAGGCTCCTTGTCCTCTGTGCACCGTAGTCGATGTGCAAGTTTACTCTAACTCTGCCGTAAGGAAGTGAAAGGGCGGGTTCCGCCTCATTCCAGCAGCCTTCGGTGGGCATTGGTCTTCAGAGTCCCCAGCAGGGCTAGGCAGCGGCCTCTTGTGTCTCTGCTGCCACGTGCCTTACCGTTCTCTGCTTCTCTCCCTCCTCCCTGCCTTCTCTCTCGTCCCTCTGCCCAGCAGGCCTCCTATGCTGCTTCTTCCTTCTCTGTCTCCTACTGTATCCAGCAATCCCAAGTGGCCTTCGCCCCCGAGGACAGCAGTGCCACTCAGGGCCTCAGTGTGTCGGTCTCTAACTGCTTTCTCAGCCGGCACGGCAGCTTGCCTGTGCCCTCGGTGAGTCCACACAAGCCACCCGCTCCTTGGTTTGCAGCCGTGCCTCCCGCACGTGCGCGCTGCCCATCCCGGCCTGTGCCCTCGGTGAGTCCACACAAGCCACCTGCTCCTTGGTTTGCAGCCGTGCCTCCCGCACGTGCACGCTGCCCGTCCCGGCCTGTGCCCTCGGTGAGTCCACACAAGCCATCCACTCCTTGGTTTGCAGCCGTGCCTCCCGCACGTGCGCGCTGCCCGTCCCGGCCTGTGTCCTCGTGCGCCAGACAGGAAAGGGCGTGAGCGGCCGGATCCCCGGGGCCTAAGGGCTGTCACCGGCGGGCTGGGGGGGGATTGCGAGTGGCTCCCACTCTGGCTCAGACTGCAGAGATGTTTTCAGCCTTTTGCTTCTGCTCTCCCGCTGGGTCTTGGCTCAGCCCTCTGAGTGTTCCGTGTTGGCTAAGGAACATGCTTCGTGTCGGAAGCAAGGCCAAAGAGAGCAGGCTTTACCAAGTGCGTGAGAGTCCGTGTTTTAAGAGCCGTACCCGTTGTCTCCCACTGCACCACAAGCCGCCCCGGAGCTCAGCGGCTTCAGATGTTCTTGATGAGGACACGGGTGGGTGGGGTGATCACGCTGCTCTGCCTGCAGAGTGGCTGGTGTGGCACAGGCTCACTGGCATCTCCTGCCCCCCCCTTCCCTGCGGCAGGCTAGCCTGGGCTTGTGTGCAGGGCAGCTGACAGGCCTCCAAGGGAACAAATGGAAGCTTGCAAGACACCTTGCAGCCTAAGCTGTGACTTGGCCCAGTGTCACTTCCATCGCAGCCACTCAGTCAAGTCCAGCCCAGGGCCAGGGGACGTTGACTGCACCTGCTGATGGGAGTCGGTGCTAAGCCACATTGCACAGGAGCCGAGGTCCCGGCGGGGGTGGCTGCGGCCGGTGCTGTAAAGTTTCCTACGGAAGCTGAGGGGACAGTGGTGCCTAAGGAGGCACAGTCTTTAAGCCATAAGAGCTCTGGGCTCTGGTCTTGTTCAGCTTCTAATTCTATACCAAGAATTGGACAAACAGCTTAGCCTTTCTGGGTTTCCTTCTGTCCTCTACAAATATAAAGGGTGAGTTTGGACCGAGTGACTGTTGAAGACTCACCCAGGCTCAGGTTCCGGTTTGGTGTTACCCGGGGTCCGTCTGTGCCCCCACCTCTCCCGAGGAACACATTCTTCCCCGGGTGCTGAGGCCGGCTGGTCAGGGCCCTCGGCGCCCCAGACATGCAGGGAAGGCTGAACGCCGCCTCAGCCGCCCTGGCCACACGGCCTCCCCTGAATTCCTGGAAGGCACCTCTGGCAAGCTCTCTTAGACAGGGCCAGCTCTTGGCTGGCTCCTGGGCCACCTCCCATGAATAGACACCATGAGCTACCTGAGGGTTTCCACAGGGTAGAGGGCTGCGAGTGAACTGGACTGTTGGCTCCAGAACTAAAGAAAATATGAGGACGTTTTAATGAAGACTGGGCCTTGGTTTCCATCCCTGGGACATGGAGTCTCGAGACCCCTGCATCTGAGATGCTGCAGTCCCAGCAGAAGCCGAAGGGGATGAGCTCAAGGTGCTCCATTCTGTTACCAGGAAGGCACCCGGAAGCCTAGCAGGGGCCCGGCGCTGGCGCGTTTGCCGTCGGAGGTGCTGAACCCCGGGGAGCGGCTTAGCGTCAGGCCAGCTCACTCCTCAGGTATTCTCCAGCTGAATCCCAAGATGCGCCCAGACCCGGGGCTTCGAACTAGTGCCAGAGTAGCCCTCCATCCCCAGATTTCTTCGTTCCACCGCTCCCGGGCCTGTCCAGCGTGGAGTTCTGAAGCCCACCTGGGAGTGCAGCAGCTGTCCAGCCTCGTGTGGCTCTTGTCACAGTGTCCAGTGTCCTGTTACTTCACTAAAAGCCCAAGTGTTAGGAACCTCTTGGCCAGGGGACTCCAGAGAGCAATAAGCCTGCCCGAGCGACTGAAGCTGGAGTGCGTGCTGGGAGGTGTTCTCGTCCTCTCCTCCCGGGGTTCCCAGGGCTCCCAGGGCTGCAGAAGTCAGTGGGCAGGGACCGGCGGTGCTGGAGTGCATGCGGGGAGGTGTTCTCGACCTCTCCTCCCGGGCTCCCAGGGCTGCAGAAGTCAGTGGGCAGGGACCGGCGGTGCTGGAGTGCATGCCGGGAGGTGTTCTTGTCCTCTCCTCCCGGGCTCCAGGGGCTGCGGAAGTCAGTGGGCAGGGACCAGCGGTGCTGGAGTGCATGCTGGGAGGTGTTCTCGTCCTCTCCTCCTGGGGTTCCCAGGGCTCCCAGGGCTGCAGAAGTCAGTGGGCAGGGACCAGCGGTGCTGGAGTGCATGCCGGGAGGTGTTCTTGTCCTCTCCTCCCGGGCTCCCAGGGCTGCAGAAGTCAGTGGGCAGGGACCGGCGGTGCTGGAGTGCATGCCGGGAGGTGTTCTTGTCCTCTCCTCCCGGGCTCCAGGGGCTGCGGAAGTCAGTGGGCAGGGAGGACCCGGCGGTACTGGTGATGGACAGGCCTGTGGTGCAGCAGGCGGGGCCTGAGAGTCACAGGCAGCAGGAACACCAGTGGTCAGCGGGCTCAGACCATGCCTCATGGGGCCGGAGCATAAGGTGTGCCTGGGGACAGTGACGTGTCTGGGAGACAGGCAGGGAAAGCTCCAGGTGGGGGGCCCGCCCCAGGAATGGAGGCCAGTAATCCCAGCGTCCCTTCCGATGTGAGTTCCCAGGGATTGAGGTCGTGGGAGAGGGGGAGCCAGCCCCCTGCACCCCCGCAGGCCCTCCCCTCCAGGAAGGCTCGGCGCCCCCACCCACACGCTGCCCCTGGGTCCTGAGTTCCTCCTGCGTGGCACAGCCCTCTGGGGCTCTGGCCCGGCTTTCAGTGGATGCTGCTGCCTGTGAGTTTGTCCCCACGCCGGCTTCTCCTGGGCAGCACCCCCCCCCCCCCCCCAGCTTGTCAGTCCTCAGTTCCATCTCGGGTTCTCTCTTGGTGGAGAGGCCCACAGACTCCCTTTGCACCGCGACTTGTGCCCTAAGTCCCGGGAGACAAGCATGCAGACCCGGCTGAGGTCTGAGGAGCGTCACCACCATCTCCGGGTCGTGCGGGAGAGGTGAGGGGCGCTGATGAGTCCTCCAGGAACTGCCCCACCTTCCCTCCTAGAAACAGCGTGTGGCTCTCCTTGGCGGCCTCCTGGGCTCCCGTGCCCGCCGGCTGGCCGCCATGCTGTCGGGGTGGCCCAGCCGTCTCCCTCACAGACCCCTCCCTGGCTCTGAACTCTGCTGGTGTGGATCCCAAGAGTTTGGGTTTGGTCCATATTCACTGTGCCCTTGACCAAAATGTTATCGAAGTCTCCGGGCAGCCGTGAGGGCCGCCGGTGCCCTGCAGGTGTTGTGCTGGCGTCAGGGCAGTCACCCTGCTCCACCCCGTGGTTTCCTTGTGCGCCCTTTCTCTGCTCGCTGCTGCTGTCACCAGAGGCCTGTTTCAATGCTAGAAATCTGTTGAAATGTTTCCTTACCATCTTGGCTTTCAGAACAAGTCTGGACGAGCAAATATGCTGGCAGATCAGGGCTTTGAGAAAGAGGCATAGTGAAATGCCCGTGATAACGGTCGTTTGCTTTTGTTTAGGTTTTTAAATCTTCGTGGTGAGAAAGTTAAGTGTGGCTCATGCAGAGGGACTCAGGGTGTGTGTGTGTGTGTGTGTGTGTTGTACATT
Organism: Lepus europaeus; assembly: GCF_033115175.1. NCBI lineage: Eukaryota > Metazoa > Chordata > Mammalia > Lagomorpha > Leporidae > Lepus > Lepus europaeus. The sequence goes on from NC_084838.1 coordinate 3,778,258, forward strand.
TTTGTGGGGGTATAGGGCTATATTTCTTTTTTTTAAAAGATTTATTTATTTGAAAGAGTTACACAGAGAAGAAGCCTAGAGAGAGAGAGAGAGAGAGGTCTTCCACCCGCTGGTTCACTCCCCAATTGGCCACAACGGCCAGAGTTGCACCAATCCGAAGCCAGGAGCCAGGAACTTCTTTGGGGTCTCCCAAGCGAATGCAGGGGCCCAAGGACTTGGACCATCTTCCACTGTTTTCCCAGGCCACAGCAGAGAGCTGGATCAGAAGTGGAGCAGCCGGGACTTGAACCGGCGCTACAGGGTGATATTTCAACATGTACATCCTGGCACTTGGCACCTGCCAGCTCCTCTCCCAGTTCTTTGTACAGTATCTAGTGCCGCCCCAGTGTGAGCACATCAGCTGTGGACAGGGGTTTGCGGAGCAGCTGGCATCCCAGGCTGGGCCAGGCACTCACACAACGGGACGTGCGCCGTCCACACAAGACCCAGGCTTCATGCCGACGCCTGGATCCCGCGCCGTGAAGCAGCCAGGGCTGCCCCCGAGGTGCACGGCGGGCTGCTTACACACACCCCCAATGTGTCTGCGTCTTCTCTTTGCCCTCCCCCCCAACTCCCCAACCACAGACCTCTAGAACTCGCCCATCAGCGTCACAGAGACCGTGCTGGCCGGGCTGAAAGTCAGGAGCCAGGGGAAGATGGGGAAGGAGAAAGAATGGAGCGAGGGAAGGGAGTGGCCTTGGGGCAGTGAGGACAGAACCACAGGGTCCTCAGGCTGGCAGTGAGGACAGAACCACAGGGCGGCGTCTGTCCGTCCGTGGAAGAGAAGTTCCGCCACCCTGGCCTCTGTCCCTGTTTCTTCCTGACGTCATCTTCTCTTCTTTAGTCACACGAGAGATGAGAGGGAGGGAAGGTCTGGCAGAACCCGGGGCCTCCCTGGGGGCGTGTCCCAGAGGCCTGCCTCACTTCCCCGTGGCCCCCGCGTGGCCCCCTCAGTCCTCAGCGTCCGTCGGCAGAGTTCCTTTCCAGGGGAAGTGAGGCCTCTGTCTGGTCACACCCCGCCCCCAGCCGGCTGACTCTCAGGTGTGAGTGTGCCCTCCGTGGGCTTCACGCAGCTGCCGCCAGGCCAGAGCGGGCTCCGGACGCCGAGTCGAGCCTCTGCCACCCGACCGGGGCAGGCTGGCAGTGAGCGCTCTTTCACTCCTGCCCTGCTAGACCTCCCCTTCGCTCCACCCCTGCTCTTCTGCGAACGTCTCCGCAGTCCACTGAGCTGCCCGAGCAGTGTCATTGTGTCACACACACACAGCCCGCCAGCCGTGCCACAGTCGCGTCCTCGTGCTGGTCTACCTCTCCCACCGTCACCACCACCTTTCCCATCCCAGTGTCTCACCCTGCCCCCTCCTGACTGGCATTCCAGCCTCTGTGGTCAGGTTCCCTCCCTCACCTCACCTCACCCCTGCAGCTCCAGGCCAATGTCCCCACCACCTTGGGAGGCCTTTGCTGGCCACTTCCATGCACGGGCCCCTGACTGCTCCCAGCACTCACGTCTGTCTCCTGCCCCAGCCTTCCTGCACCTCCCCCCATCCAGCCAGCGGGAAATGCAAGGCCCAAGGGTGTGCAGTGCAGCAGGGTTGGCGCTTCCACCCTCCTAAAGACCCCAGGCCGCTTCAGGCCCGCGCTGCCTCCCCGGTGTGGAACCCAGACTCAAGCCCACTGCACCTGGGCCAAGCCCTGTGGGAGCTGGTGCGTGGCGATGGGCGCCCTTCCTGGTTTCTGCAGCTCCTTGCTGTGCAGGTCTCCACCTCCCCTGCTCTGGACAGCAGCCAGCTCGCCGGGCGGGCGGGTGACCAGGAGACCCTGCGGAGCCTTCTGGCCCTGGGGCTTTCAGAAGCAGCTGCTGCTGACGCATCCGTTCCCGCCCCTTGCCTCTCCGCTCTGGGTTCTCCTCCACCGGCTGGCCTGTGGGCTGTGCTCACAGACAAGCTTCAGCCACGGGAACCTTAGTGTGGCGCTGTGCTGCCGCTGTCCTGACCCCGTGCGGGAGTGTCTCCGGGCAGGTACCAGAGGACCGCCCCTCCCGTGAAGGGCGCCGCCCCCTAGCACGGCTGGGTCCCTGTCTGCTTGTTCAGGGCCCTCCTGCTACCAGCGGTGGAGTATCCCACCGCGGTCTGGAGGCCAGGCTGCCTGCTCAAGCTGGAGCCGAGGTTAGAATCTGCAGTGCTGCAGACAGCTACAGTGTTAGGCTGACGTTTGTGAATTGCTCGATGCCAAGGCAACGAGGTGAAAACGGGAGTGCAGAGGCTGGACGGTGAGCGCCGGCGTTTGCCCTTCCTGTTCTGACACGCCAAGCTGCCAGCTCTCGCCGGGGCCGTGCCCTTCAGGTCCACGCTACCCGAGAGCAGTGCAGTCCGGGCTGGGACGGGACAGGAACCATGTGTCAGTCTGTGACGCCGCTCCGTTCACGGCAGTGCTCACTGTACAGTGCATCCTACAGTGTATTGGGGCTCCTGCGATTCTAATTAGCCATGAAGCCGTTGGCCAAAATGTAGTATTTTCAGATAAGTTCTTGTTTTAGGTTACTGAAGTACCTCCCATAAGAAGGAACTTAATTTCTTACCCCCCATCCATCTTTTTTTTTAAAGATTTATTTATTTGAAAGACAGAGAGTCACAGAGACAGAGAGAGGGATCTTCCATCTACTGGTTCACTCCCCAGCCGAAGCTGGGCCAATCTGAAGCCAGGAGCCTAGAGCTTCTTCTGGGACTCCCACGTGGGTACAGGGGCCCATGGGCTTGGGTCATCTCACACCGCTTCCCAAAGCCATAGCAGAGAGCTGGATTGGGAGTGGAGCAGCTGGGACTCGAACCAGCACCCATATGGGATGCCAGCACTACAGGCAGCGAGTGAGCAGTTTTACCCGCTGCGCCATAGTGCCGCCCCCGCCCCCCATTCTTAATGACCTAAAATTCTCCCAAGTAAATCATTTTTTGTTCTTTCGCAGCCTTTGTTCTCAGGATTTTTCAGTTGATTTTTAAAGATAAACTCCAGGGAGTAGGTTATCCCGGAAAGGGGAGGTGACCTGATGATGAAGTTGCCCTACTTTGATAAGATTAATGCTGTCTTGTCAGTGACGCCAGGTCCCCACAGAAACGCCAGTCCTTGCCAGGAGCGGACAGAAGCCACCTGTGACGAATGTGGCGCTGGCGTCAGAATTCCCTCCAGGGCTCGGGAAACTCAAGGTTGATGTTATGCAAGATCCAGTCCCGATTGAGCACAGGGCGCCAAAGAAGGCAGGAGGTGGCCCCATCTCTGGCTTCTGTAAACAGAGCTCACTGGGGCCGGGAAGGCCCCAAGTCCCCCTCATTGGAGCAGAAAGGAGGTGTGCTGGCCAGGACCCTTCCCTGTGTCCCGGGAGTAGTCACGGCCCTGTCCGTCAGAACCAAATAAGCTGAGCTTCCCCCAGGAGACTTCTTCTCCCCAGACAGCTGGGCAGCGCCCAAGAGCTTCACTTCTGTCCAAAATAAGTAAGCTGGGCCTTGTGTTGTGACGCCACAGTCCCCTGTTGAAGGCAGAGGGCTTCAGACATGGGCATGTCCCTGTCCCCCACGACTGGCACTGAGCCAGGTCCCCTGTGACACCCCACACCAGCCACCCTCAAAGAGCGGCTGCTTTCAGTGAGTTTGCTCTCAAGTAAGATTGGAACCCGGGAGCCAGCTGTCCAGTACCCGGTCCATGTTGCTGAGGAGCCTCGCCTGGGCCAGGATGGTGTGGAAGGCCCCTCCCTCTGGCCAGCGCCTCTCCTTCCCAAACCCTCCAGCACCACAGGGAGTCCGTCCAGTTGCGTGATCACATTTCTCTGTCCTTGTGGCTCTCGTCCTCAGTTGTGACGCACAGGCCCGGTCACCCTGGTCATCAGAGGAACTCATGGGAGCAGCTTGAGGCCGAGGGTCCGGGGTTCTCAGTTAGAGACCTGCTTCCCGCCTCCTTGCCAAGGCAGCGCAGGGCCTGTCCCTGGCTGTGATGAGAGGAAGCATCGCTGAATTCAGGTACCCGGCCAGCGCTGGGTGGCTTTGCCCTCTAGCGAGTTGCCCACAACTAACACACAGGGGTACCAGCCTCCTCCTGGCCGCTGGTACGCCAGTGTTTTCAAAGGAACTGACTGCTGATTCCACCTCTTTCCTGCTGTGTCCTGGAATTCTCCACATGCCTGGCTCACGAGAGGCTCATCTCCGGGGCTCCCTGAGCAGGGGTGATGGGGCTGTGTCCTGCAGACCTGGAGGGTCCCGTGGGTAGGTCCTGTCTCGTGCCCAGAGGAGACGTGAGCTTTGTAGGACCGAGGCCACCCCCACACCGGGTGTGGCGAGCGGTGTGTGGTTAGAGGTGAACTTGTGGCCTGAGTCGCTTCTCCATCCTGAGGATCGTGGCAGCATTCCACAGGATTCAATGAGACGGGCCGTCCACACCCTGGGCCTGCTGGCCTTCGGGTCGAGTCTGTGACTTGGCTGGCACTGGGGGCCGGGCACCCTCGCCCCTGACTGCTCACTTGCTCGGGCACCCCAGGTACTCTGCAGAAACGTAGGGGCTCAGGCAGGCCGCCCTGATGTCCTAAACTCCTCGCCCAAGCAGTCCCACTCTGACTATAAATAAAAATTCCTGCCGCACAGCGAGCAGCGCCGGGCACAGCCAGATCCTAAAATAAACCCCAGGCCGCACTGCTGCGTGCCAAGTGTGACGGCAGATGGCCTGCAAGGCTCTCCTGGGGGAGCAGATAGAGACCCGGACTTGTGGGCAGTGGGGTGGTCCTGAGTTCTGACGCAGTCCTCAAGGCACAGAATGCGCCTCAGGGTGACTGGAGCCAGTTTCCTTGGTTTCCCCGCCCCTTCAAGGTGCTTGGCTGCTGTCCCAGGGACCGCATAGCCGGGAGACCGGAGTGTGGGCCTGTGCCGTGCTGCGGAAGGCAGGCCCCTTTGTCCAACTCTTCTGGGCGACTGCCCCAGCCTCCTTCCCACTGCAGGCCAGGCAGCGGTTTAGGGACTTTAATTAGACACCGTGGAGCCAGTTGCTGGGGGTATTGGGCCCCCGGCTTGCATGTCAGGGCAGCAGAGGACACGGAGGGGAGCTTGTCACACCGCGGGCTCTCAGCATTGTCTCATTGGACAACCTCAGAAACCCTGTTTTCACCCCCACTTTGAAGACTGGCTAGGGCTGACGAACTTACATCACTTACCCACAGTCCCACAGGTGGAAAGAGGCACCATCCCCAGCCGTCCTCCAAGGGAAGCCCGGGGGTCTGAGAGTCCTGAGCTCGCCAAATCCAAGCCCACCCGCTCAGAAGCCGTTGTGTGCGTGGGGAGCAGGTGTTCAGCCATCGCAGGGTGGGCTTTGTGCCAGTGGGCTTACCCAAACCAAGTGGCAACAAACAGGCAGGAGGTGTCAGCAGATCTCGTGGCAGCGCCGAGCCCTGGGAATGGGCATTGGACAGCTCTAGAGTCAGGGACTGAAGCCACTGCCTAAGAGTTCATGGGGGTTCCATCAGAGCAGCCCCCGCACCACAGATCGCCCACCGCAGAGGGAGGTCCCAGGACTGTCCTTGCCAGCTGCTGGGAGCCTGGGAGCCCGGGCTGCAGCCCTGCTCCTCCAGACAGGAGGGCGTGGACGGAACTTGGGCCGAGCTGGCGCTCCGTGGATGCCACTTCCACTGATGACAGCTGTGGCGGAAGGTCGGCCTTGAGGGTGTGGCTCAGGCGGGGAAATGAGGCATGTAAAAAGTGGTGCCCGGGGCAGGCGTTGGGGGTCTGCTGTAAACCTAGTCCCAGGGCAAGCCCCCGGCTGTGATGGGGACAGCCGGGAAGGGCCAGGGCTGTGGCACAGTGGAGGGGGATTGCTTTGTTCCTGGGTCCTGGTAGCTCTTTGTCCAGGTTAAAGGGTTGCTTTGCAAAGCTGCTTAAGGATATGAGTTAGTTTGAAACTTTTTTTTCTCTCTTTCCTGTATGCGTGGGTTCTGAAAGTCTTGCCCACAGCAGGTGCAGAGAGCGAGAGGGAGTGGTTCTGAGGTTGCCATCTGGAGCCCTGCACAGGTGGCACAGCCCCGCCCCGTTCCCCGTGACCTTAGCAGCAGGCAGGCAGCCGGGAGGCCAGAGCCCTGGCCTAGGATTGCTCAGTGGGCATTGGCGGTCACTTCTGAGCCTGTGTCAGGCTTCCCTCTCTGCTGAGAATCCCGGAGAGCGCTGTGTTGCCAGAACACTGCATTTCTGCGAGAAGCTAAGGGGGAAAGGACAGGATAGTCTCTCCACAATTTCAGCTAGCTTGTGGCTTCTCTTCTAAAAGGATTTGCAGCAGATACAGCATTTACAAAGATTGTGGTGGTTGATTCTTAAATGACAAAGCCCAAGAGATTCATCCAAAAGATTGAAAATGGATAAATGTGACCACAGTGTTGAGTCCAGCCGTAAGGCCCCTGAAAGGGCAGAGGCTGGGCTGTGTGGGGGCTGCTCCTGCCGTGGGCGCCTGTGCCCTGCACGGGATCTGCTGACCTCCAGGGGCACCCAGGGCCATTCTCCCTGGAGTCCCCTGTCCAGGAAGCAGCACCAGGTGGGGAGACTGTGGAGGTCAGCCAGCCATGGTGGGGGGTTGTCCTATCCCGAGTTAGACTCACCGTGAACAGCCTGTCACTGCTGAAGCACCGTTAACCTAATCGCTTTTTCTCTTGTCTGTTCTCTTCCCGTATTCTCGTGCGTGTGCGTGTGTGTGTGTGCGCCACTTGGATTCTGCAGTACAAATCTGTGTTTAGGTCCTACTCCCAGGACTTCGTGCCTCACCACCAAGCTTCCGTTCAGCCTTTCCTTCCGCCTACCTCCTCTTCCTCTCCACATTTCCCACCTGTCCACCAGTCTCAGAGCTCGGACTTAGCGGTGCCACCCGTGGCCAGTCCGCCTCCCAGCACCGTGGACGGCCCTCTCTCATCTTCCCAGGAGAGCAGCTTCCATGGGAACACTGTCTGCCTTCCTCCTGAAACCTCTTTCACTGACTCGGTGAGAACTCACATGCACCTGCGCGTCTACACGGTTCTAGAACGCGGTGTCCTGCGCACGGAGGGCCCTGCCTGCCCGTCGTGCCCGGGCAGCATGACTGGGCTGACACTGAGGACAAGGCCCCCAGACAGGAGCCCGAGCCTTGAATGCAGAGTTCCAGCCAGCCAGAACCAGGGACTGCCTGGAAACAGCTACCCAAAGCAGGAGACAGAAAACCCTGCCAGCCAGCCGGTGGTCTGTAGGGAAAAACACAAAAGCCTTCTGGAAGCGAGGAAGTGACACAGTCCAGGCCGTGGCCTGTTGGGCTGCTTGTGATGTCCAGGGCAGAGGCCTGGCTTCCTGTCCTCCGAGACAGGCTGGAGGACGCAGGCGGCTGGGGAGCGCTGCCCCGCCGCAGCCGAGCCGTCCGCGTGTGCGGCTGCTTGGCCCCCTTGTCGCCCCCACCACCCTGCTGGGGCTCCCTTTCCAGGACAGGCTCCACGATGCTCTGGAAACCCTGGGGAAGATTCACGGGAAACCTGGGCCCCGCTCTAGAGGCAGGAGGTGGCACCCAGCTTTGGCCTCTGGGCCTGGGGAGTCCCTTCCAAGTGCAGTGCCCCTGTCTTCGCTCTCCTGCAGAAGGGGGCGTCACGGTCAGGGCCAGCGCTGCTGGCTGCCGTCCGAGCCGTGAGTGCTGGCAGGAGGGCCCGGCCCATGTGTCTCTGCTCTCATCCTGTCTCCTTCAGAGTGAAAACGCCAGGGAGGAAGCTGGTGAGGGTGAATATGTCAGTCTCTCTTCCTCTGGCCAGAGCAGCGAGGAGCTGGCTCCCTCTCGAGGAGTAAGTAACCTCGGGGCAGCCTCGTGCATGTGGCCTGGCCTGGCAGGGGTTGGGCCCCTGCTGTCCCGAGGCCACTTCCCTTGCACCTGCTTCTGTCTGGCTGAGACCCCCGTCCTGGCCACCAGCAGGCCAGGCCCCCTTGCTCCCGCTTCAGTGCGCCCAGAATCCGACCCGACAGGTTTTCTAGGACTCGCCAGGAGCAGCCCTGCGTGGGCCTTGGCCGCGTGCCCAGTGTCTCACCGTAGGATTTCTTTCTACCCCGTCTTCTAGCGTGAGCTTCTTCTTCCTTGGGTGGGCGACGCTTCTCCCTACACGGCCCCTTCAGCCCCTTCCCACCTTCTCCCGGCATGCTCCCTCCCCTCACATAGCCACTTCTAAGGAGGCGGTGAGTGTGGCGCTGAGCCTTGCCGGCAGGTGCACAGCCCCCTGGTGTGGCTGTCCCACACAAGGCACTGAGTACAGCAGTCAGCTTTCCAACAAAATGCAAGAAGCTCAAGAGTTTCAGAAATAACTCCCCCATGAGCCTGAGTGGCCGAGTTTCCCGAAGACTTGAGTCCTCCCCAGTGGTCACCTCAAAGCCAGGCTCAACCCATAGAGAGCACGGCCGCCCCCATTAGGATGGTCCTGCCATGGCCCCCCGTGGGGCTTGACACCTCCACGCAAGTCCCACAAGTCACAGAACAAAGGAAATGGAGTTGGACCCTGTGCGTGGGAGCTGAGCTGGCGTCCCCAGCTTGCCTGTGCCCTGCAGTGGCTTGTGCCCCGGCATCGTCTCATTAGGCCTGCGCATGGTGGATCCGTCCTCCTGGCTTTCCTTGGCACTCTCCCTCTACCGGTGACCACTTGCAGTGTTGGCTTTCTCTTTGCCGTGGGGTGCTCTCCATGGTGACGGCCCAGGTAGTCTCCCACCTTATTGCTCCATCGTGGGCTGGGGGCAGACCAGGGAGGGACGTCAGAAAGCCATGTTGTCATGAGCAGCGTGAGCCCAGAGCTGGGAGGAAGTGAGGGAGGCTGTCCGCAGCGGGCAGTGGGCCTTGGGGACTGTCCTGGGCTGAGCCTTCAGTCCTGCAGACTTCAGCTCGGACGTCAAGGGTTTTGCCGCTGGAGAGCCAGCCCAGTGGTCTGGGCGTGTCCAGGCAGGGTCAGTGTGTCTGCAGTGGGCATGGTGGGCTTCGGAGAGGAGAGGTGTGCCGAGCCCTTGGCCGGCAGAGGGGCTGCTGTACAGTCCATGTTCTAAAAGAGGTGGTGCAGGGGGCTTCCTCGGGGCTGGCCGCTGACAGATGTGCCGGTGAGTGGCACCTTTCCCTCTCTCGAGGCAGGGTGCTAGTCTCCAGAGGGCTGTGTCTCCATAAATGCCCGTGTTCATCGTTAATGGTTCCCATCTTGGACTGCTCCATAGGAACCTACGCTCCAGAGGCACTTGGCAGGTGGGAGACTCGGGAAGACGGATTGACCCAGAACAGGCCCCTGTGCAAGCCCAACTCTCGCTTCTCTTTGCAGGAGTCGCCAGCTGGGAAAGACGCCCATTCCAGGGATCCCGCGCTGGGCGGAGGCACGCCTGGCAAGGAGAGCCGAGACGGCGGCGAGAGGTAGGAAGGGAGCGGCGTGTCCACTCGGGGGCCGGCCAGCGCGCCGGGCCTGCAGATGCTCTCCCTGGTCCCCAGAATGATACGTGCCCAGGGTAAAAATGCAGGAAGTGTGGAAAACGACAGGAGAACAGGAGAAACCACCATAACCCCACCCCGCAGAGGCCCTGAGTCTGCCGTCCACAAGGCACCTGTGCGAGTCCTGCCCGTTCTCTGCTAAGCGCCAGGCTCCTTGGCCCCAGCCCTTCGAGCTGAGGTACAACGGGGAGTGTAACAGACCCGGCCCTGCCTCCTGTGGACGTTTCTAAATAGGCTGTGTGGCTGAACCCCCTGAAGGTAAGTTACACGTTGTGCCTCTCCCACATGAAAGCCCCTGGTGACAGAACCTTATTCCACCGGCGGAAGCTAGGAGTCCCTCCTAGCACCTGCCAGGCAAGCCAGGCTCCCCGGCCACACCCTCATTCCCTGCAGCCGAGGTCAGTCCCGAGTGCGCCTTGGTTTGGCGGCTGGTCTCTCACCTCCTGCATTCCCCAGGTTAGCACGAGCCAACCTGACCAGGCTTACCAACATGCAGTGTGTTTCCCCAGCATGCACTTGCGAAACAGAGTGTGTGGGATCCGCACGTGGGCATCGTCTTGGCACCACCCTCGCTGTGGAGTGTTCCACATGTCCTCTGCCTGTTTCGGTCAAGGTTCTGCCACTTGTGAGGTCCTGAGTGGCCTTAGCAGAGCTAATGCCTGTCACTGTCAGACGTCAACGTGAACTGGTGAGGGGCAGCAGTAGACAAAAAGACATGAGGGAGTGGGGGTGGGCCTCTGGGGAGGGCTGCCTGCCCCACCATGCCTCCTGCACCTGCAGGGCCGTCTGCCCCCTCCCCGCACATCCAGGGCCCTGTGCCCCCCCTCGTACCTCCTACACCTCCAGGGCCCTGCCCCCCGACCCCCGCACCTCCAGGGCCCTGCCCCCCACCCCCGCACCTCCAGGGCCCTGTGCGCCCCCACCCCTGCGCCTCCAGGGCCCTGCCCCCCCCCCACCTCCCGCACCTTCTGGTCCCTGTGCCCACCCACCCGCACTTCCGGGTCCCTGTGCCCACCCCACCCCCTCCAGGGCCCTGCCCCCCCCCCCGTACCTCCAGGGCCCTGCCCCCCAACCCCCGCACCTCCAGGGCCCTGCCCCCCCCACCTCCCGCACCTCCAGGGCCCTGCCCCCCCCACCTCCCGCACCTCCAGGGCCCTGTGCCCACCCACCCGCACCTCCAGGGCCCTGCTCCCCCACACCTCCGGGGCCCTGTGCCCCCCCACCTCTTGCACCTCCGGGGCCCTGCCCCCCCACCCCCGCACTTCCAGGGCCCTACCCCCCACTCCCGCACTTCCAGGGCTCTGCCCCCCCACCCCCGTACCTCCAGGCCCCTGTGCCCACCCACCCGCACCTCCGGGTCCCTGTGCCCCCCCACCTCCTGCACCTCCGGGGCCCCGTGCCCCCGCACCTCCGGGGCCCTGTGCCCCCCACCTCCTGCACCTCCGGGTCCCTGTGCCCCCCACCTCCTGCACCTCCGGGTCCCTGTGCCCCCCCACCTCCTGCACCTCCAGGGCCCTGTGCCCCCCCCACCCGCACCTCCGGGGCCCTGTGCCCACCCACCCGCACCTCCGGGGCCCTGTGCTCTAAGTCTGATTGCTCCCCAGGCTGAGGTGTCCAGGTGCTAGGTTTATTGGTTTAGCAGCAGCAGGATGGTTCTCAGAGCTCCAGCCAACCCTCGTGACGAGCAGACAGGTGGGGCCGGCATTGTGACGCAGTGGGTTACACTACCACCTGTGATACCGGCATCCCGTGAGTGCTGGTTCAAGTCTCAGCTGCTCCACTTGCCACCCAGTTCTCTGCGAATGCGCCTGGGAACCCAGCAGGTGACTCAAGTGCTTGGGCCCCTGCCACCCACGTGGGAGACCAGGAAGAAATTCCAGACTCCTGGCTTTGACCAGGCTCAGCCCTGGCCATTGTGGCCACTTGGGGAGTGAACCAGTGTGGTGGAATGAGAAGGCCATGCCAAGATGGCCACTGGCAACAGAGCCTGCCTGGCAACAGGCTGTGATTGGTTAGGGCATAGACCGCCCCTTGACTGGATTGGCTGCCTTGGCTATATAAGCTGCTATACCAACTGAAATAAACGAGTCTGCGGGCTGCTTGCCTCTGGCCAGCTTTCACCCAGCTCCCGGGGTCTGTGTGGTGACTCCGTGCCTCTTGCCCCCACCACGCTCCTCCTCTCAGAACGAATCCACCTCAACAAACCAGCAGGTGGAAGATCTGTCCTTCTCTCTTTGTAACTCTGCCTTTCAAATAAAAGCAAAGCAGAAGGGTGAGCACAGGGACTGGTCAGATACGGGGCTGTGTCCCCTTCCCCAGAGGTCAGACCCCAGGCTGGACGGCGACGAGGCATGCTGCAGCCTGGCCCACCCACTCCCTTAGTGAGGAGCTTTTTTCTTTTTTAAAGATTTTCTTTTATTTAAAGGCAGGGTTACTTTGGCAGGGGGAGAGAGAGATTTTCCATCTGCTGGTTCTCTCCCCAAGTGGCAGCAATGGCTGGAGCTGGGCCAGGCCAAGGCCAGGAGCCAGGAGCTTCTTCTGGGTCTCTCATGAGGCTACAGGGGCCCAAGGACTTGGGTGATCTTCCACTGCTTTCTCAGGCCAGTAGAGGGCGCTGGATCAGAAGCGGAACAGCCAGGTGTTGACCTGCCACCCATATAGGATGCCGGCACTGCAGGCAGAGGCTTAACCTGCTACGCCACAGCGCTGGCCCTGACACAGTGGTTTTTTTTGTTTTTTGTTTTTTCCCAAGATTGATTTATTTATTTGAAACTTAGAGTTACAAAGAGAAAAGAAGAGGCAGAGATCTTTCATCTGCTGGTTCACTCCCAAAGTAGCTGCAACAGCCAGGGCTGGGCCAGGCTGAAGCCAGGAGCCAGAGCTTCATCCGGGTCTCCCATGTGGGTGCAGGGGCCCAAGCACTTGGGCCGTCGTCCTCTGCCTTCCCAGGTGCATTAGCAGGGAGCTGGATCAGAAGCAGAGCAGCTGGGACTTGAACCGATGCCCATATGGGACGCCAGTGTTGCAGACAGCGGACTCTCCCAGGCTCCGGGGCACGTGTTTTTGTGTCCCAGATACTTAGGGTTAAAAGTGTGACTTGTGTCCACGTGGCTGGCTCAGCATGGCTGCTAAGAACAAGAGTAAGACGGGAACGGGGCACGTCGGTGTCTGCAGACCCGGCTGGAATGCCCGGAGCTGGCCTTGGCCCCTTGTGCCCTGCCGGAGACGTCCTCTCCCTTCTCCCCGTCCTACAGATGTAACCGTCCGGCGCTTCAGGCCTCAGCCTGCCTGTCCCACCCCTATGTCCTTGCTCATACCCCTTGTGCCCCCTCTGCCCCTCCTCCACCCCCCAGTGCTGCTTCTGCTCTGCTGAGACCGGAGGACAGGCGTCGGCCTGGCCACCGCTTTGCCTCGGCGCCAAGCGGAGGGTCCCTGGAAGAGACTCGGGGTGGGACCGAGGCCGGTGCTGCGTCTGCCGCACCCCTCTCCTTCAGTACCGACTGCATGTGTGTAGACGGTGGCCGGGACGAAGAGCAGCTGGGCCCTGCACTTAGTGAACAGCTCGGCTCCAGCCCCTCCAGCTCCTGGTGGGCGTGGGCCGCAGCTGGTCAGCAGCAGAGTGGGCAGTCCTGGCTCCGCCCACTGCTCAGGCCTCAGTTTGTCTGGGGCGGGCCGCTGTTCTGGTGCCCATCACAGCCAGCACTGCCTCGGCCTCTGGGTCTCTGGCGCCCAGGGGCTCGTTTGGCGCTTGCAACACAAACTGCCTCTCTCTGCAGGGCCTCCCAGTCACCAGACGGTCTAGAAGCGGCCCAGTCGGAGGACGAGGTAGATGAGCTGTCCCTCATCGACCACAACGAAATTATGGCCAGGCTAACACTCAAGCAGGAGGTGAGGACTCCTGGGCCGGGGTTCTACGTCTCGCCCCCCAAAGCAAGAGCAAGGGGGTTTGGGGGCACATGAGCTGGAGCACTCCAGGCTGCGGGCTCCCAGAGGGAAGGAATTCCACAAGCATCCTGTCCCCTGCTCCAGTGTTCATGGAAAGTGACTTGGGATCACTGTGGACACGTCACGTGGCACCACCACGCTCCCAGGGGCCGGGCTGGAGAGCTTGTTAGAACCATCGGCACATCGGCACTTGGCACGGAGTCTGCACGGGGGGCCCTCACCACTGCTAGACATTTTCGTGTTGTTGATAAAACAGACCCCTGTAGCTGCAGCCTGAGGGGCACGCACTGAGGAGCATGCGGAGGCTCCCTGTGTCCTGGGCCCCACTTCCCCCTCCTGCTGTGCAGTTCTGAAAACAGAGACAGCTTGGCGAGCCAGCCTGGCCCCTGACTCGGGTGACCGAGCTTCTGGCTCTGGGTCGTGAAGGCAGGTGCCGTCCCCATGCCCTCCTGGGGCCAGGCCTGCCGGGGGCAAGCACGGCTGGGGAAGACGTTCAGCCAGGTCGGTTCTTGACCCTTGCCAAAAACCAGGCTGTAGGCGTAACTGCCCCACCCAGAGTGGGAGCAGGCTGTGGTCAGGACTCCGGCACCGGGCACGTGGGCGTGTGTAGGAGGCGGGCAGCAGCCTTGCTGCTGTCTCCTGGAGGAGAGCAGAGCGAGCGCGTGTTGGAGCCCAGGGCATTGGCCCTGGGCATCCACGCCCTACCCAGGGGCAGCTGTCTGGCTCCTGGCCAGGTGGCTGACTTGTTGCCTGCGGCGTGGAAGTAAGACCCCGTCCCTCACTGGCCAGGCAGGGCTGGCCACACACACAGAGTGAGCGCCTGCCACACTCCCCGCTCCTCGCCCGAAGGGCTCCACAGAGGAGCCGTGGCGTCACTCTGAGCGACTTCTGCTGCCCCCGGGGACCTGACCCTGCAGGTCACCGCAGTGCTTGGCGGTGGCCCTGCCTTCCTCGCCTCTGAGCCGGTGACTCCGACCCCCTAACCCAGGTGCCCCGGGCTGCTGATGTGTGGCCAGAGCGCGTACCTGGCATCCTGGTTCCAGCCTGCACTCAGGGGAGCACGGGAAGGGGACTCGGGGTCCCGTGCCTGCCTGGTGCTCCCTGACCTCGGTTTCTGAAGCGCACTGCTGCCTCATGGCCTCCTTTGCTGTCCTCACCGCAGGGTGACGACGGCCCAGACGTCCGTGGAGGATCTGGGGACATCTTGTTGGTCCACGCCACCGAGACAGACAGGAAAGGTACAGAGCCCCGCTCAGTTCTGCACGGGTGTCGGGCCGGGGGTGGGAGCAGGGAGCCCACCCTGGGAGAGGCGGCGTGCCCACAGCCAGCGTGCCGGAGTGACCTCCCTTGGTGTGGGGCCGTGTGGAGGGCGAGGGGCGCGAGTCTCAGCAGATGATGGCGTTGGCAGGAATGCTACGATACCCCCTGGGGGCTCCTGCTCCCTTTCCTGACCTCTGAGCTGTGTTATTCCAAACCCTTAGCCTGGGTTTGAGTCCGTGCAGGAGTCTCCCGCTTTGCGCAGTGTACTCTGCCGGGCTGGGCGTCCTCCGCGTGAAGCCAGGCTGCTGCCTGCCCCTCACGTCTGGAGCAGCAGGGGTACCCCCACCCCTAAAACACCCTGTCAGGCGGGCTCTGGAAGGGGGTGAGGAGGGCCGTGAGGGGTGGCCTGGAGGAAGGTGCCAGTGGCCAGGGTCAGACGCGGCCTCCCAGCTGCATGGTCTGCCTGCCTCTCCCCACACGCACCTTCCTTTTACATCTTTAAGTTACGAGAAAGGCCGGCGCCACGGCTCACTAGGCTAATCCTCCGCCTGCAGTGCCGGTACTCCGGGTTCTAGTCCCAGTCGGGGCACTGGATTCTGTCCTGGTTGCTCCTCTTCCAGTCCAGCTCTCTGCTGTGGCCCGGGAGGGCAGTGGAGGATGGCCCAAGTGCTTGGGCCCTGCACCCGCATGGGAGACCAGGAGAAGCACCTGGCTCCTGGCTTCGGATCGTCGCAGCCATGGCGGCCATTTCGGGGGTGAACCAACGGAAAGAAGACCTTTCTCTCTCTCTCTCACTGTCTTAACTCTGCCTGTCAAAAAAAAAAAAAAAAAAAGTTACAAGACAGAGGATGTAACAGCCGTGTCAAATTGTGGAGGGACTGCAACACCCCAGTCTGGAAGCTGGAACCACCCGGGCCCACAGCCAGCCTGTCCCAGCTTTCCGGGAATCTCTGAGTTAGGAGAAGCCGTAGAAAAGGGGGGGGGGGGAGCCTGGCCACGGCCCTCCCAGGCCCAGCACAGCTTGTCTTGCCGGCAGTGTTTGTGGCCCTGTGTCTCCTGCCGCCTAGAGCCCCAGCCCCCTGCCTCATGCTCTCATTGGCTCGGTGGCCATCGAGCGAAGCCCTGTGCGACTCTGTCCTCTGCTGACTGGCCTTGCTGAAGGGGTTAGCAGTGCCCAGTCCATGCTCAGCCGCAGGCAGCGCCATCATCCCCTTGGGGGACAGCGGAACCCCTCCACCTTGCCTGACACGCCGGAGCTCTGTCCTCCACTGTCCAGAAGTGAAGGGCGGGAGACCCAGAGCTGGCCCTGGTGGGAGCTGTGCTGTCCCGCAGGTGCAGCTGGGGCCAGGGCCAGGGGCCACCCACAGGCAGGTTGTCTCACACGCTCTGGTCCCTACTGGAGCTGTGTGCCGCTGGAGCTTCTGCCCGAGTTTAAGGCTTCGAGGCTTGAGTTCCTCAAAACCCACAGTGTTTGTAGCTGGGAGCAGCACTGAGGCGGAGCCATGCCAGCTTACCCAGCAAGCTCCTTGGTGGCCCCAACCCCGAGAGGCCCCGGAGCTCAGACCTGTCTGGGACCCAGCTGCCCAGCAGGGCCCAGCCGGGGGGCAAACAGGCAGGTTCCCTCGTTATCACAAGACGCTTCGCTGGGGCTTGTGGGGACTGCTGGGCTCACCCCGTCCAGATCTGTCATCCAGCCCCGAGCTTCCCGTCGTGCAGCCTGTGACCTCGCGTTGCGTGTGAGCTCTGGTTGGAGTCCCAGCTGCTCCACTTCTTTTTTTAATATTTATTTATTTATTTGAAAGTCAGAGTTAGAGAAGGAGAAGCAGAGAGTGAGAGAGGTCTTCCATCCACTGGTTCACTCCCGTTAGCCGCAACAGCTAACGGAGCTGCGCTGATCTGAAGCCAGGAGCCAGGAATTTCTTCTTCCAGGTCTCCCACGCAGGTGCAGGGGCCAAAGGACTTGGGCCATCTTCTACTGCTTTCCCAGGCCATAGCAGAGAGCTGGATGGGAAGTGGAGCAGCTGGGACTCAAACCAGCGGCCAAATGGAATGCCGGCACTGCAGGCGGTGGTTTTATCTGCTGCGCCACAATGCCGGCCCCTGCTCCACTTCTGATCCAGCTCCCTGCTACTGCGGCTGGGAAAGCAGCAGAGGATGGCCCAAGTGCTTGGGCCCCTGCACCCACGCGGGAGACCCAGATGAAGCTCTTGGCTGCTGGCTTAGGCCTGGCCCAGCCCCAGACATTGTGGGCATTTGGGGAGATCTGTCTCTAACTCTGCCTTTCAAATAAATAAATCTTTAAAAACAGAAAAGAAAGAAAAAGCAGAGGTGCTGAGACCCTACCAGCAAAGAGCCGTGTGGACACTGGGAGGGGTGGTGCCCCGTTCACCTCGCCCAAATCATAGCACAGGAGAGGGGCCTCTGCCATCAGCAGGCCTGGGCGTGAGCCCTCCCACGCTGCCTACAGAGGTGACACGGCCTCCTGCCAGCACTGCTTGTCTCCCGAGTGAGGCGACAGCGGTCCCTGCCCCCGTGAGCTTGCTCTGGGCATTGACAAATGTGTGTCACAGTGAGCCTAGGACACGTCCTTTGAGGGCTACCATGGCTCCTGGCAGCGATGACCCACAAAGGTACATGGACAGCAGTGGGCACGGTTTGGTGCTGGTCCCATCCCTACTTCCTTGCCTTTTAGGGGAAAAAAATGAATAAATAAAAATCTGAACTTGACATCTGGCTGGGTTGTGGGTCCAGAAGCAAGCATGTGGTATCGTTGGACCCGACCCGCACAGGCCCAGGTCGGACCGGACTTGGGAGGTTTCGAGCCTCAGTTGGGATGCGAGTGAGGTGGGGTTCCCTGAGATTGCTCTACCTGCAGATTCGGGGATGCGTGAGGGAACAGGGGCCTGGGGAGCCAAGTTCCTGTTCTGCCTGTGAGCTCAGCCACAGTGAGGAGCCCAGAGTGGGAGCCGGGTCAGCTCTCGCCCAGCTCCCGCACAGCACAGCTCCACGGTCTAGGAGCGCAGCAGCCTGTCTGTCCCAGCCAGTGTCCGCTCAGCAGAGTGGGGGGTACGGTGGGGGTGAATCACAGCAGCAAATAAATGGGAGCTGCTGGGTTCCAGAGAGGCCAGGAGTTCCCATGTGCACCAGAGGGAAGGCAGAGCGGCAGACGGCACTGCCAGCCCGTGCCCTGTGCTGGAGCTGGGCGAGGGCCTCCCTGGCCCCAGGGTGTGCCCACTGCATCCTCCCCCGGCGAGCCAGCCCGTGAGTCTTCTCCCGCGTTTCCTTAGGGCTCGAGACGTCAGATTCCCCAAAGCTCTGACGCTGCCGTCTGAAAGTACCTGCTGTCCGTGCTGTAGCTCCCAGGTCCCACTGACACGTTCGCGCTGTTCCCTCTGCCCGCGATCCTTGAAACCCTTCCCTCCCAGAGGCTTGTGGCAGCTGGGAAGAACCTCCCGGTGCTAGCCCAGGAGCACAACGCCCACGCCAAGGGCGTGCTGCCAGTCTCTCCCTTGCCGGGCAGGCATCACTAATCAATCGCTGGGACCAGACAGCCTCCAGCCCAGTGCCGCCTGCCGTGGAATAGTGCGGCTACTTTTCCTGGTTCTGCTCCACCCTCTCCTTTGAGAGGTGGGCGGAGGGCGGACGATGGTGGGACATACGGACACTCCTGGGTGGAGTCCCAGGCCCTCGGCCCCCGCGCGCCTCCCCAGGCTTGCTCGGGGCGTCTCTGCTCCCGGCTGAGGGGCTCCCGGCCGCTCTCCCTGCAGACCTGGTGCTGTACTGCGAAGCCTTCCTGACCACCTACAGGACCTTCATCAGCCCCGAGGAGCTCATCAAGAAGCTGCAGTACCGATATCCTTCCCCACCCGGGCCCCGCCTCTCCCCAGGCAGGGAGCCGGTGGCCACACTGGCCAGTGGCAGGATTGAGTGGGGACTGGGGGGTCCCAGGGCCCAAGGTTCTCAGCCCACCCTCATCTGTGTCCCGGCTTTGACCTGGGGGGGGGGGGGGGGCTGCGCTGTCAGGGCTGAACCTGCCGTACCTCTGCAGGGAGCTGAGTGAGTGCGCCCAGCTCAGCTGTGGTCCCGAGCGAGGGCAGCGAGTGCCTGGGCTGCCCAGTTGGTGCTGCCGCTGCTAGGCTGCGCCCCAGGGCATTGGGCATGGGGGGTACCAAGGTGGGCGGGTGGACAGGGCTTGACCCAGCAGTGGACAGGACGGCCTCACCCACAGCTGGCATTGCCTCCTGTCCCCTGGACCGTATCTGCCTTCTGGGCCCATCCTTGGGAAATGTCACTTCCTGCAGTAATGGCCACGCAAGACCCCGGGGGCCTGGAAGGACCCCGTTACGCTGCCTCTTTGGCACGCCCAGGCCTGCCTGTCCTGCTAGGCTCACTTGGAGCCCATGACCCACTGCTCCTGGGCCACCTCCCAGCCTCATGGCCCGTGACTGCCATCTGCTGGGCAGCGGCTGTCACTTGGGCAGGAGGTCCTGAGCGCGCTCCCTCTTTGTCCCGTGCGCCCTGAGCCGTCAGGACAGGGTGGACAGCCCCTGTGTGCAGCTTGCCGGCCTGGCTGGGGAACAGCAATCACATGGCCGTGTTGGACGATGACCGTGTCAGGCAGCGTGTTCACACGTGGGGTCTCATTCACCAAAAACGTCCTTATTTTTGTGTGTAGGCTCCTAACTGCTGTATCACCTGGTGCTGTCCTGTCATTTCCGGAAAAGTGGGGCACAGCCGGTGCCATAACCGAGCCACGTGGCTGCACCGCAGCCCCAGTGCACGGTTCTCAGCCCTGCCTGCCTGCCTGGCCAGCTCAGCGTGTTCATGGGGACGCTGCAGTGTTGAGATCCCAGGCAAGGCTGGGAGCCAGGTGGCCTGTCCATCCTGGGTGCCACGGCCTCTGGCACTGGAGAGCAGACAGGGCGGAGTCAGGGAGGGCCCTGGGTAGTCGGCGGCCTCCAGGGCAGACCTGCGCGCCAGCGGTGACTAGGGGTGCTGCCTGCCATGGGGCCAGGCGCAGAGGCGGCATAGGCTGCTCGGGAAGGCAGAACCCAGCCTAGTGTTGCATTGGCGAGAACTCGCGGACAGCATCCAAGCCACCGCTGGGTGCAGAGCCCAGAGATGGAGACTCGCGAGAAGGCTGGAGGGACGCCTCGTGGCTCACCCACCGTCCAGGGACCTGCGGGTTTGAGGGGCTTTGGTGTGAGGCTGCTGTCCTCCCCCAAGGCTGAGGAAGGCAGCTCTCAGTGTGTCAGTGCCTTGCTGGGCACCTGGGGCCGAGCCCAGCAGGCCAGCCTGGGCATGTGACAGAGAGGTCGGTGGTTGGGGCTAGACAGGCCTGGACCCAACTCCGGCTCCAGCTCTGCCTTGCTGCACATACGCGGGTCATCCCTTCCAGAGGGCACTCCGGTCCAGGGCCCCAGAGCGGGTGAGGACTCAGGGCCAGCCCTCCCACTCACGCCACGCACCCCTCCCGCTGTGTACATGGCTTCTTTAACCTGTGCTCCACATACGAGAAGTTCTCTCCCTTCGCCGACACATTCAAGAAGCGCGTGAGCAAGAATACGTTCTTCGTGCTGGTGCGAGTGGTGGATGAGCTCTGGTGAGTGCTGTGCCCGGGGTCCGGCGGGGAGCAGTGTGGCAAAGGTGCAGAACTCGGTGGGTGGTGCAGGCTCTCCTGCTGGGCGCGTACACGCCCACAGCGCTGCCCCCTCTGGCTGGGACTTGCTGTCGCCCTTTGGGAGAGGGACATGACCCCCACGTGCCGGGCTGCAGTAGCCCTGGCCCAGGCCCTGGGGTTCCTCGTGGGGTCTCTCCTGGGGCCTCCCTCCCGCAGGCATCTTGGGACCGGTCCACAGTGGGCCCCTCTCAGCCCCAGCAGAGGCGGAGGCCAGGGAGGTGGGGAAGGCGGCCTCGCCACCTCTTCAGGGCTGTCACTCACTTAACAAGCACTGGTCCCTCTCCTGGGGGTGGAAATTGGTCCCTGCCTTCCCGTGTTGAGCTGCCGCAGGGGAGAAGGCCTCGGGCAGTGGCTGGACAGCAGGGGAACGACCCCCATGGGTGGCTCGGTGAGGAAGCCAGGGCGCCCAGTGGGCATTCCGTCCGAGCGGCCAGGAAGTCCTGCTGTCCCATTGCTGGCCAGAGCGGGCGCTCCCCCAGGACAGGCCTTGTGGGGTCTCTGCACTGCACCTGGCGCTGCCGGGGATGGGCCCTTGTCCTCGGGCTCCGTCCCTCCGAGGTTCCCGGCTGTGTGCTGGCCCCTGGCCGGGCCCCGGCTGCTGCCTTTCACCCTGTGCCCTTGGGCCCCTAGCCTGGTGGAGCTGACAGAGGAGATCCTGAAGCTCCTCATGGAGCTGGTCTTCCGCCTGGTGTGCAGTGGGGAGCTCAGCCTGGCCCGAGTGCTCCGGAAGAACATTCTGGACAAGGTGGACCAGAAGAAGCTGCTCAGGTGTGCCAACTCCGACCAGCCCCTGGCAGCCAGGGGCGTCGCGGCCAGGTGAGGAGCCCGCCTCCGTGTGCTTGCCCACAGCCCCACAGCCTCCCGTCCCGGCGCTGCCCAGGTATCCTGGGCTCAGGCCGTGGGCCGGGCTGGGCGTCATTCATGCAATGCACGTCTTTGTTAGCAGCAGCTGGGGCGGCAGGGCGGGGGGGCCCAGCAGGGCGGGGAAGCCAGCTCTGGACGGGCGTCCTGGCACCAACATGGCTGCCCTGTACCGTCCTGAGCGTTCCTAGGGCCTGCTCAACGACGGTGACCTGGGGCCGGCCGAGGTCCGCAGCAGCTCGAGCTCTAGGTAACTTGGGACTGGATCAGTTCGGCCTCCAGTCGCGTAGCACCGGCCGCCTAGAGTTAGGGTCAGGCTGTGTCCCGAGTGTGTCTCTGCCCTTGGGCGCCTGGACCGTCCGTGAGCTCACAAGCAAAGCCCTGTCCCCTGGTCCTGGAAGCTGCAGGACGCACCCCACAGATGTGGGAGAGAGAGGCAGACGACGTTGTCCCAGGAGAAACTGGCTGGGGGACCCGGGCAGCCCTGGCGCTGACCTGCCCGCTGCGCCTGCTCTCGGCTCCCCAGCTGCAGCGCGGCTCCTGCTCGGCCGCGCGGCCCAAGTCCTGCCCCTGACCGTTCTTCCCGTGCCGCTGTCTTCCAGGCCAGGGACACTGCACGACTTCCACAGCCATGAAATAGCCGAGCAGCTCACGCTGCTGGACGCCGAGCTCTTCTACAAAATAGAGGTTTGGCTCTGGGGCCAGGGCGGGGCGGGAAGGCCAGAGCTCCGGCCCTGCCTGACCCCTCCCTCCTACAGATTCCTGAGGTCTTGCTCTGGGCCAAAGAGCAGAACGAGGAGAAGAGCCCCAACCTGACGCAGTTCACGGAGCACTTCAACAACATGTCCTACTGGTAGGGGCCGCGGGGCAGCGTCTCTTGTCCTTGGCACGACGTGGGTCTGTTGCCTGTCGTTCCTCCGAGCTCCTGTGGGGATCCCTGGGTGTTAACAGTGAGCCCACAAGCCAGCGGGGCCAGGTGGGGCCCTGCAGAACTGGAGGGCACCAGGGGCTCAGCGGGAAGAGTGCTGGGATCCATTAGTAATGTCTGCCATGGAGGTGTGGGGACCAAGTTTGCACCCCGGGCTGGTCATTACCAGTCCCTCAGCCCTGCACTGCTTGGGGCTGGGCCAGCAGGGCTGAGGCTCATACTGTGGCCTGGTGAGACTGCACTCCTACTGGGCTTTTCCCTCCGAAAGCAAGAGGAAACCCAGCGGGCTGTGAGCACTCCGACCGGCCACAGCCTCTGAGTGGCGGTGCAGCCTCCTGCTGCCCGGCCCACACCCCCTGGCGCAGATGCCGCGAGGACTGCTTATTGGGGACAAACAGGACCGGTGTCCCCCCTGTCCGCAAAGTGTGCGCCACAGTAGCAACCCCACGCTCAGCTCGGGGTTTGGCCCAGAGCCGTGGTGTTTTCTGGGGCTGAGGAAAGGGGCATGGGGGCCGCACGCCCGCCTGCAGTGCCTGCCCCGTGTTGAGCGCAGGAGGCTCAGGGCGCACCTCGCAGGGCCTGGCTGGGCTCCTTCGGAACCATGGTCCTCAGATACACTGCGCACGGTGCCATCTTCCACGGCACGAGAGGCAGCACAGCCTGGCACTTCCGCCACGTAGCCCTGTGGTGGCCCTGTGAGACCATGGGAAGCCGAGGCCGGCATGCGTCCCCCAGCACGCGTGGCTCAGCGAGACTGGTTTTGGTTTTGTCTTTGGCTGCTGCTAAGATCCTGAGGGTTCGTTCCCTCGTGAACCCTCGTGCCAGCGAGTCGTCCTGAAGAACTTCCCAGCCCCAGTGGGGCTCGGGGGCGGCACTTGGCAGGAGAGGCTCCGCCGGGGTCCCCCCACACCACCAGGTGCACAGTGGGGTCCCTGGGGGCGCTGAGCCCAGCCAGTGGATGTCCGGGACACTGGAGCTCCTGTGTGTGCCCAGGGCGACCCGGTGCCTGCAGGAACTGCCGGGCTCAGCCATGGCCGCCCCCCCCCCCCCCCCCGCAGGGTGCGGTCGATCATCATGCTGCAGGAGAAGGCCCAGGACAGGGAGCGGCTGCTCCTGAAGTTCATCAAGATCATGAAGGTACCGTGGCCGAGCCCTCCTGCAGGAGCCCATGGGCCCAGGCCTGCCCTGTGCCCGCCCTCACCCCCCCACCCCCCTCCCCGCAGCACCTGCGGAAGCTGAACAACTTCAACTCCTACCTGGCCATCCTCTCCGCGCTGGACTCGGCACCCATCCGCAGGCTGGAGTGGCAGAAGCAGACGTCCGAGGTGGGTGGGCGCAAGCGGGCCTGGTGTGTGCCAGCGCAGCTGCTGTCCCCGCCTGTCTTCGGTCCCTGTCCTCGGAGGCTTCGTGGCTGGATGGGGGGGGGGCATGTCACGGCACCTGCCGCCTGGTACCACCAGCGCATGCCGGGGTCCCAGCCTCCCCGGCGCTGCCCTGGGCCTTGTGGGGTAGGGTCTGCAGAGCAGGTGCCGACGGCAGAAGGCAGGATGCTAGGGGGAGGGAGGCCCCCTGAGTGTGTTACACCTGCCCCAGGACAGCCAGGAGCTTCCTGGGGACGGAGTTCCTTCCACAGGGTGCAGAGGCCTGGGCAGCCCTGGAGCAGGCAGGAGTGGGGCCCCTCGGGTAGCTGGACACAGGCCGAGGTGTTCACATCGCTGGCGAAGGGCTCAGGCCTGGACCGTGAGGGCCTGTGGCTGCGGAGGAGCCGGACCCTGGTCCTCAGGGAGGCTGGGCTGGCGGCACACCCAAGGGGAAGTCACACGGGGGCTGCACGGACCCTGGAGGCCCTGGGGAGGCAGGGAAGGCTTCCTGGAGGAGCTGGCGTTTCAGGGAGAGGCACCTAGCAGGGGAAGAAGCAGGAAGGGGAACGGCATACCGAGCCGTTGCCCGCGTGGTATCTGCAGCAAGCCAGAAGCAGCTCGGCCTGCGGTGGCAGCCAGGCAGGGCCCCCGCTGCCCCTCCGTGTGTGCGGGAGGAGGGAGGGCGGGCTCTGAGCTGGGGAGGCGTGGTCAGCAAGCGTTCCGGAAGCCCCTTCAGCTCCAACAGGAACAGGAGCGAGTGTGCCAGCGGCTCGGCCAGGACCCTGAGGTCCCCAGCACCAGGGCTCCAGGGCTGCTCCGTGAGAAGGGACCCGGCCCCTCCGGCCAGGGGAGGGCCCAGGTCCGGCGTGGCGCTGGCCGGTCGTGGGTCCCACCCTCGCTAACACACCCTGTCCTCCCAGGGCCTGGCTGAGTACTGCACGTTGATCGACAGCTCGTCCTCCTTCCGAGCCTACCGGGCCGCCCTCTCGGAGGTGGAGCCCCCCTGCATCCCCTACCTGTGAGTAGCAGCCTCCTCCAGGAAGCCCTCAGCGAACCTTGCGCCTTGCAGCACAGCTGGCACAGGAGAGTAGGGCTCCATCGAAGACGCCCTGCACGGCGCCAGGCCTGGCCGCGCCCTGGAAGCCCCTGAGAGCACGGCGGGAGGAGCAGACGCGCTTGGTGGACTAGGGAGTCCTTGCTGAGCGGATGGTTGCGGGGTTGAGGGCCTCTGACGTGCCGGCGGCGTCGGGAGGGAGCAGGGACCAGCGGTGGCCTGGGGCTGAGTGTGTGGTCCCCCCTCACCCACCTGCCGGCCTTCTGCCCCACTCGGCACTCACACGCCCTCTCTCTCCTCTTCTGGCCCTCCACCCTCCACGGTCACTGTCCCTCGTGGGCCTGCACGGGGCGGGGTGCGGGTTACCTCGCCAGAGCGGCTTCCAGGGAGCCCGACAAGTGGTCCCAGACCCCGAGTGCTGGGGGAGCAGACAGCCCGCGTCCGAGCTGCTCTCTGGGCCCCCCTGGGTTTGGGCGCTGCCTGGCGGGCAGTGGAGCCGCCCTCCCAGCATGCCCGGTTCCTCCCTCGCCCTCACAGGGGGCTGATTCTGCAGGACCTGACCTTCGTCCACCTGGGGAACCCAGACCACATCGACGGCAAGGTCAACTTCTCCAAGCGCTGGCAGCAGTTCAACATCCTGGACAGCATGCGGCGCTTCCAGCAGGCGTGCGTGCCGGGCTCCCAGCGCAGGGGCCACCCAGGGCGGGCCGGGCGGGCAGGCTGACCCCACAGAGGGCAGGCGTGCGTGCCGGGCTCCCAGCGCAGGGGCCACCCAGGGCGGGCAGGCTGACCCCACAGAGGGCAGGCGTGCGTGCCGGGCTCCCAGCGGCAGGGGCCACCCAGGGCGGGCCGGGCGGGCAGGCTGACCCCACAGAGGGCAGGTGGAGCGAGCCCAGCTTGGGGGCCTGCTCCCTGTGCCGCCGGGGCCACACTGAGCCAGCGCCCTCTGTGGTGGGGTGCCGGGAGGGACACGGGGCACGGCGGGGTGCCGGGAGGGATACCAGGATGCCCCCCCCACTGACCTGACCCCTCTCCACCCCCCCAGGCATTACGACATCCGGAGAAATGACGACATCATAAATTTCTTCAACGACTTCAGTGATCACCTGGCCGAGGAGGCCCTATGGGAACTCTCTCTGAAAATTAAACCCAGGAACCTCACGCGGAGGAAGACAGACCGGGAGGAGAAGACCTAGGGCAGGCACCGGGAGCCAGCAGAGCCCAGAGGACCTCGCACCTGCAGGCCCAGAGCCACAGGCCTGGCCAGACCTCGGCCGGGCGGGGCCGGAGCTTCCTGCCTCCCCGGGGCGGAGCCAGCAGGCGGGTGCGGTGCTGACATGGGAGCGTGGGCCCCTGACTTGGTTGTTTTTTTTTTGCTTTCACTTCTTCCCCCCTTGCCCTCCCGCCCTCTGCCCCGTGGCCTGGGAGCAGCGCTGAGTCGGTGTCCACAGACCGGGAACGGCCCATTCCCCCCCCCCCAAGCCCAGGGGTCCCCAAGTGGCAAGTGAGGAAGGCCCGGGGAGCTCAGGGCGGGCCGCACACCGCTGCTCCGGAGGTTAGGACGGGCAGAGTCAGGGCAGCCTGCAGCCGGCCCCGCATCCCGGGCTCCCTGTGGCACTGGGGACCGCAGGCCTGCTGCCTCGGCGTCCCCGCCCCGGGCAGCCTGTGTCCTCTGGCTGGGAGTCCCACTGAGCTCCTAGGGCGCCTGCTCACCTGGGGCGGGCGGGGCGGGGCAGGGGCGCTTTCTGCCCTGGGCGAGGCCAGCAGCTGCTCCACGCTTGCTCTGTGCCTTAAACACCGTCTCCCGCCCTTCCAGCCTCTCCCCTCGCCCGCCGTGGCCGGCCCGGCCCGCGGGCTCCTGCAGCGCATCAGGCCTGTGCAGTGCTGCCAGTGCTTCCTGGGAGGACGGGGACCCGCACACGAGCCAGGGACAGGCCAGGCTGCCGAGGCTGGCTCACTCCCCCAGAGCAGGCGTCTTCCAGCCCGTGCTGCTGAGGGCGACAATCCGGGCTCGGCCCGCGGGCTCGCGTGGGACCCGCAGCGCGGCCCCCGTGTCAGACTGTGCTTCCTCCGCCCGCCCTGTGAGCAGCGGGCCGCGGCTGTCAGCCCAGATGTCCCAAGGCCGCGTCCTTTGAGTCCTTGCTGGCTGTTTGAGCTGCTCCTTTCCGGAAGGGCGTGGGGCCGTCCCCCGTGGCGTTCTGTTCGTCCTGTACATAGAGGGCAGGAGACCCGTGGGTGGCCGCGAGGCGCCCCCTGCCGGCCCCGGCCGGCACCTGTCACTTTATTATTTAAAGCGTGTGCGTGTGGAGTCGCTGGCTTGTTAGCAGTTGTGTGTGGGGTTGGGTTTTCGTTTGCGCCCTCTAAAGTCCTTTCATTTCAGCCACTGCGTGCTGGCGCCAGCCTCAGCCAGCTCCGCGAGTGCTGCTGGGATTCCCGGGAGCCCGTAGTGGTCCGCGCAGAGGAGCCGGGCAGGCGCGGCGAGGCCGGCGTGGGCTTTAACTTATTGGCCGGCAGCCTTGCTGCCTCCCGCCTGCCGGGGACCTGTCCACGTCGCGGGCCGGGGACAGACAGGAGCAGGTGCACTGTGCTGCGGTGTGAGAGGGCCAGGGGAGGGCCAGGGCCGGGGGAGGGCCAGGGCCGGCCGCGTCTCCCCAGTGTTACGTTGTAATATAAACCCCAGCTCACGTCTGGGCGGCCTCCTGCGACTTCAGACCTGTAACTTTTATATGAGAGGAAATACACTGACAAAAGCCGCCCGTGTGCTGTCAGCGGGCCCTGCTCTGCTGGGGGGAGGGGGGCTCTGGCCAACCCGGGCCCTGCTCTGCTGGGGGGAGGGGCTCTGGCCAACCCGGGCCCTGCGCTGCTGGGGGGGGGGGGGGGCCTCTGGCCGACCTGGGCCCTGCCAGCAGGTGCTCTCCTGATCTTCCCTCCCTGGTCCTGTGCACTAGACGTTCAAGTGGGCACCGCTGCCCTGGGGTCGGCTGGGAAGGGCACTCCAGGGGCCCGGAGTTCTGTCCTGCACCTGCGGCGTCTGCAGGCCCCCACCCCCTCCGGACGCCTCTGTCCAGAGGTGGGCCGCGGCCACTCTGCACACAAGGCCAGGGGTACCCACCGTCCTCCCAGGGCCACCCCACAGGCCAGGTCCCCTGGGAGCCCCATTCTGGGCATGGGGGGGTTGGGACAGAATCCTCTGGCATCCACCCCTCCCTGCTCCTGATGGTACAGGAACTTGGGGAGATGGGGACACCCCACTCACCCCACTGCAGGTGGCAGCCTCAATACACCCCGTGAAGGGGGGACCAGTGGCCTGGGCTGGGCCTGCCGACCTGAGAGGGCCCCGCTCAGTGAGCCCCCATCACCCCCGGCCGTTTCCCGGGGGTGGCTGACCTCCGCTTTCTGTCCCCTTCACCTGCCGTCTTCCAGTTTGATCAGTGACCACCATAAGGCCAGAGAGAAAGCAGTCCACCCCGAGTCCCCCTACCCCCACCTGTGACCGAGTGACGGGCCAGGTGTGCACCTCGGGCTGCAGCCGCCCTGGAGGGCCCGGGGTCCCCTGAGGCCACAGTCCTGAGCTCCAGGTCTCCGCCCAGGGCCTGGGGATCTGCGTGCTTGGCCATGCCGCACTGAGGGACAGCAGCACCAAGGGGTCTGGGCTCGAGGCCGGGCCTCCCCAGTGGAGGCGGGGTCCAGCACTCACTTGGCCAGCCTGCTCCTGGTCACTCGCTCACTGGGGCACCTGACGTAGCACCCAGGGCTCCTGCCGGACCTGCGGCTGCCAAACCAGGTGCACGGCCTTGGGTGGGTTCTTCGGCTTTGCTGGCTGGAAGTGAGTTATCAGCGCTTGCGCGTTAACACTCACAGCCGGGTCTACACAGCTGCACCCCTCGGGGTGGGAAACCGCCCCAGGGAATGGCACGGCTACGCCACGAACAGGGAGTGGTGTGCATGACGTCAGGGAAGTCAGGGCCAGTCCTGCCACCCAGTCCAGATGGGCCAAGGAGACGGGACAGCGACTCCCAACCCACTGTGTGGCTGCCCGGGCCAGACTCGGCCAGTTCAGGGTGACTGCAGGCCAGGGCACTTGGAGGGCAGAAGCGAGAGTTCTGAAGGTACCTTGGCACCCCCGCACCTGCCACGTACACAGGTCAGGCAGAGCAGGGTCACCTCGTGAAGGGAACGGCCACCACTCGCCCCACCTGCCAGACCACACACAGCTCGTGGCCTCTCCTCCCAGGGCACACAGGGCGACCCTCCCCAGGCCCTTGCCTGAGATCCCAGGGCAAAGCCACATGTGCCACCCAGGCCGGACACTTCAGAGCCATTGTGCCACCTGCCCGCTCCCTGCTGAGATGCTGGGATTCCAACCGGGGGGAGCAGGTGCGGGGCCTGCTCCCTGGCTTA
This sequence comes from Lepus europaeus, assembly GCF_033115175.1. Lineage (NCBI taxonomy): Eukaryota > Metazoa > Chordata > Mammalia > Lagomorpha > Leporidae > Lepus > Lepus europaeus. The sequence goes on from NC_084838.1 coordinate 3,807,258, forward strand.
TGCTTGGGCTGGTTAGGCCACTGAGCGTGGACTTTACTGCTTTCATGGCCTGGCCTGCCCTCGATGCCCCCACATTATAACCAACTGAAGAAGCCATGTAATCACCCGGAAGATCACTGAACAGCCTTTGTTAAAAATGCAACACCCGGGGCCGGCGCTGTGGCGTAGCAGGTAAAGCCTGCAGTGCCGGCATCCCATATGGGCGCCAGTTCGAGTCCCAGCTGCTCCACTTCCAGTCCAGCTCTCTGCTATGGCCTGGGAAAGCAGTAGAAGATGGCCAAAGTCCTTGGGCCTCTGCACCCTCGTGGGAGACCCGGAAGAAGCTCCTGGCTCCTGGCTTCAGATCGGCACAGCTCCGGCTGTTGCAGCCATCTGGGGAGTGAACCAGTGGATGGAAGACCTCTCTCTCTCTCTCTCTCTCTCTCTCTCTCTCTCTCGCTCTAGCTCTCCATCTCTCTGTGTGTAACTATGACTCAAATAAATAAATAAATCTTAAAAAAATAATGCAACACCCATTCATAAGGCCGATTAGGACGCCGCTTGGGGCGCTGCCTCCCACATGGGAGTGCCTGGGTCCAAGTCCCAGCTCCACCTCGGATTCCCACTTCCTGCTCACACACACCCAGGAGGCAGCAGGTGAGGGCTGAAGTACGTGAGTCCCCACCACGCACCTGGGACTGGATTAAGAGCCAGGCCCCTGGCTTAGGCCTGGCCCAGCCCTGGTTAGTGCAGGCATGTGGGGGAGGGAGCCAGCAGATGGAAGCTCTCTGTCTCTGCCTTTAAATTCATTTATTTTTAAAAATTGCCAACTAGACAGAAACCTCCTTAATGTGACAAAGACCCCTGTCCTACCCTGCGCGGGGAGGGGACCTAGTGCTGGGACACTCAGCGCCACGTTTGGTGGGAAACCAGGGCGTGCCCAGCATTGCCTGGCGCCGCCACACCGGCTGTGCCGGAGCTCCCAGCCGACACTAAGAGAGGCACAAGAGCCCTCTAGAACGCACGTCCCACAAGGTGGCTCGTGGGGCAATGGACAGGAGACCAGAGAGCCCTCCGCACAACCAGCAAGCAACTAGAGCCTGCGGCTCTTAAGGGTCCCCACGGAGCTCATGCCCAGTGCATGGACGTGTGAGGCCTTCGTAGGGAAAATGCCGAGACCACCTTAAAGCGCCTGTACACAGGAGCAGGTGCGTGGCCAGCCACAGTCCTTTCTTCACGCTGCCAGAAAACCTACAAATTCCAGTTTGTTCCAAAACAGCCTCTCCTAACATCAAATCCCCAGTTTAACTTAATGCGCGTGGCGGTTTCTCCTACGATGTTGAAGAAGCCGGAGGCGGCCTCTGCTGGGCACACCGGGCCTGCCTGGAGCACCCCCAACCTGGAGCCACGGGGGAGACCAGGGCAGGGGCTCCCTCCAGCGGAGACATGAGGCAGAGCAGCACTTGTGGCAAAAAGGGGATGTGGCAGGGGCTGACCGTGGGGCCAGCAGGCCACGCCACCGCCCGTGGCACCCTGCGGACGCGTGGCTTCCCTTCCGGCTCCCTGCTAATGCGCCCAAGTGCTTGGACCCCCGCCGCCCACGTGGGAGACCTGGATGGAGCTCCTGGCTCCTGGCTTTGGCCTGGCCCAGCCCTGGCTGTTGTGGCCGCTTGGGGAGTGAACCAGTGGATGGAAGACCTCCCTCTCTGCCTCTCTCTCTGTAACTGCCTTTCAAATAAATGAAGCAATCTTTTAAAAAATAAAACGCCAGGGGCAAAAAGGCCCCGCAGCCCATGATTCCACAGACGAAATGTCCGTGAAAACCTGCAGGACGGGAGGCAGCCTTGCAGGTGCCCGGGATGCAGCTTGGGGGGTGCTGGAGCCCGCCGAGGTGTGCGCAGCTCTGTGCATTTACTGCGAGTCACGGGACCGCACGCGCAGAACGGGCGCCTCATGAATGCGCATCAGACCTCAGCACAGCCGTTTGGAAACGGTTTTCCCAAATCAGTGCAGTTGTCGCCTCATCGCTCCTCGGGTCGTGCTCAGCCGGTGCGACAGCAGAGACGCGGGGGCCTCCCAGAACGGGGCGCAGCCGGGGCACGGCTGGCTCTCCCACAGGGCTGCTGGACAACCGACCGCGGATTCGGACACACCCGGCGGCCGGCCCCCAGGGACCACCCTGCTGTGGCCCTGCAGCCGTGGACACCAGGCGCCCCCTGCTGGCCACTCTCAACCACTCCAGCAGGCCGTTCTCCCACCCCAGCCCACGGGCTCACGGAGACACGAACCTGAGCGCACCACGGGGAAGCTCCAAAAACTAAGGTGCCAGAGTCAGCGGCCAGGAAAGCTTCCAGAAGACGCGACATCTTCCACGGGGCAGAAACGACGCTGGGGCCCCGAGGAGGCAGGATACTCGCAGCCCGACGGATGGAAGGAGCCACAGCCGCCCAAGCGTGTCTGTCCAGAATGAAGTCTGGGTCCCGTGAGACCCATGAACCTGAGGCGCAGCCGTGCCCAGGGAGGTGGCCACGAGGGGTGGCGGTGAGGGCACTGACCTAGCCAAGGCCCCGCCAGGGAGGGGCCGGTGGAGGCGACAGACTCTTGTGTGGCTTCTGAAATTGTCCAGGAAGACAAAAGTGCCAAGGACGTGGCGGACGGTGAGGCACAGGGAGAGGTGTCAGCCACCTGCCATGCTGGGCGGGGAAGCCACGGCCACAGGCACCGACGGGGGCTCAGGCCCGGGCGCAGCCACACAGCCAAGCAGCGTGGGGACCAAGCCCTCTGGGGAACTACAGACGGCCACGCCACACAACACCTGCACTGCGTGGGTCTCAAAATCCACAGCTATTCAGACAGTTAAAAGGTACTAAAGGGCGCGGCCGGCGCTGTGGCATTATGGGTAAAGCCGCCACCTGCAGGGCCGGCAACCCACAGGGGTGCCGGTTCGAGTCCCGGCTGCTCCACTTCCGATCTCTGCTGCGGCCTGGCAAAGCAGTGGAGGATGACACAGCACTCGGGCCCCTGCACCCGCGTGGGAGACGGGAAGAAGCTCCTGGCTTCACTGTAGCCATCTGGGGAGTGAATCAGCAGACGGAGGCGTCTCTCCCTCTTCTAACTCTGCCTTTCAATAAATGAATCTTATTAAAAATGTGCGCTGCAAATACAGGCCCCATAAAACGCACTGGCCTGCTGTGCTCCCACCAGGAAGGCAAGCCGGACCTCCAGGCCAGAACAGCCGGCATCCCAAAGGGCAGGCACGCGATCCCACAATGGCTGAGCCTGTACACACCTAATGGATTACACGACCTCCAAATACCCACCGCACAAGCGGGCAGAACAAGGAGAAATGGACAAATCACACAAAGAGGAGGAAGGGCAACGTGGGGTGCAGTGGGTTAAGTCGCCACTTGTGACACTGGCGTCCCACACTGAGGTGCTGGGTTCGAGTCCCGGCTGCTCCACTTCCAATCCAGCTCCCTGCTAATGCGCCTGGGAAAGCAGCAGGAGATGGCCCAAGGGCGTGGGAGACCTGGATGGAGTTTCCAGCTCCTGGCTTCAGCCTGGCCCAGTGCTGGCTGCTGTGGCCATTTGGGGAAGTGAAGCAGCAGATGGAAAATCCCCCCGTCTCTCTCTCCCTCTCCCTCTCCCTCTCTCCCTCTCCCTCTCCCTCTCTCCCTCTCTCCTCTCTCTCTCAATCCCCCCATCTCTTCCCTCTCTATAACTTTCAAATAAGGAAGTAAAGATTTTTAAAAAGAAAAAATGGAAGAAGCTGAGAAACATTCCTTAGGTGTTGGGACGAGACGAGGCAGGGATCCAGAGACACCGCCAGGAGAGACAACAAGCTACGCCCACCCGACACAGGTGCAAACGCCGGAAGAGCCTGCAACAGGCCAGGTGAGGTCACCATCGCTGGCCTCCTCTGGGACAGGACGTGAAGGCCAACCCAAGTCACCCGGTAACAGAATAAGCTCGGCCATTTTCTCAGCGGGCAGCGGAACATCATACAACCCAGTGTCCAGGCAGGCTCACTTAAACAAACGGGGCCGGCACCTTACAGGGAACCAGCTCGGGACCCGGCTGCTCCGCTTCCCATCCAGCTCTCTGCTGTGGCCTGGGAAAGCAGTGGAAGATGGCCCAAGTGCTTGGGCCCTGCATCCATGTGGGAGACCCACAAAAAGCTCCTGGCTTCGGATCAGCACAGCTCCAGCCATTGTGGCCATCTGGGGGGTGAACCAGCAGATCTCACGGAACCAGAGCTCCCTTCCTCCCTCTCTCTGTCTCTCTCACTCTGTGCCTCTGCCTCTCTGGAACTCCGCCTTTCAAATAAATAAATAAATGAAAATACATCAGGCAAATGTTTTAAAAGACCTAAATAAATAAGAGAATTCACTGTGTTTATTGTAATGGTCCACAAATTAGTCCACAGATGTAAAACCACGCCAGCCAAAAATCCCAGCCTTTTTTTAGCATGTGTGAAAGCTGACAATGGATTCTAAAACGTAGCAGAGAGCCAAAGGACTTTAAATGGCCAGGACCCTCACAGACGGTGGTGGGCTTGATCCACCCAAGGTTAAGACTGCCCCCAAGGTTCACAAGGGAGTGGGGGCGGGGGCTCAGGTCAAAGTGAGCCATGGAATCCGCTCCGGGCAGGTGGCAGGTGCACCTGTGCTCCTGGCAGTGAGCCAGGAGCAGGGCCGAGTCCGGTCAGCCATGGAGAGAGGGCGCTAGCCGTGCAGGGAACACCCAGCTGATGTGCCCTTGCTCACACATCAGGCTCACAAAGGCACCTGCCAAGGGGAGAGGGCGTCGCAGCCCGCACAGGGAGTCCTTGGGGCTCCTGACGCGGTCGCGGGCGTCCTGAGGGGGAGACCAGGAGCGGATGGGCCCCGGGCCAAAGGCTCCACGCGATGGGCGTCCGAGAAACACATCCCAAACCACCCCCACTGCACAGCACACGACTCAGGACGCGTGAGCCGACGGGGGTGGACGCTCCTGGAAAATCGCGCCAGCCCGGCTGGAGGTGGGGTCGGCAGTCGGACGGTCCCTCAGAACAGTGCCCGGGGGAGGGTGAAGGCCAGGGTCCCAGGGCCGCCTCGGGGGAGGCACCGAGGACACCTGGCTCGGGTGGGTGCCCCGGTCCCGCAGCAGGGCTGAGCTCAGAGGCCACTGCCCAAAGCCACGGCAAAGCCACCCTCTCCTGGCCCCTGGGTCCCCTCCACAGGTGTCAGGGATGGAGGCGTGGCCGGGCTCAGGGCAGGTAGAGAGCCACCACCACGTAGATGACCCAGCTGGTGGACACGAAGAACCCAAACAGCAGGCTGAAGAGCACGAGGGCGCGGGCCTTCCGCGAAGCCGCCTCGGCCTGGCTCAGGTCGCCCCTGCCCAGGGCCGCGCGGGTCTGCAACAGGGCAGGGCGGGGTCAGCGGACACACAGGGCCCCTGCTCCCACCCCACTGGGCCAGGCTCGGGCCACAGACCGGAAAACGAGCCCTGGGAAGTTCTGGGACTGCGCGTCACAGCCCCAGCCTCATCCCCTACAATCCCTACAGCCCCCCCGCCCGAGGTTGGGGTCGCTGCGGCCCCCACTCTGCAGGGGAAGGGACAGCGGCTCCGAGAGGCCGAGTGACCAGCCTCCCGAGCCCCACCTCTGAGCCCTCCTAACAGCCACGCCCCCCACCGTCCCAGCCTGCTGATGGCCGTGGGGCGGGGTGGGGGGGGTGGCCAGCAGAGTGAGGCCGGGGGCCACCCAGTCAGCCCTGGGCACAGTCCTGAGCTAGCCTACTTCTGTCTGTCACAATGTCATCACTCTGGCCTCACTGGGTCCCCAGGGCCAGGGTTGTGACCAGTAACATCAAGACAGACAGACGGGAGGGTGATGGGTGGGTGGGTGAGTGACAGGTGGGTAGATGGGTAGATGGATGGGTGGATGAGTGACAGGTGGGTGGATGGGTAGATGGGTGATGAGTGACAGGAGGATGAGCAAGCTCCGCCCTCTGTTAGAGGGACATCCCCGAGGGCAGCCCTGAGGCCCCGAGGCCCCGGCTTTACCCTGAATTGTTAGCAGAACTTTGAGAGCAGACCCGGAGGGCACAGAGCGGACACAGGGGAGGAGGGCGTCACTGTCCGAGAGGGGCAAAGACCCCACGAACCACTGGGCACAACTTCCCAATTCCTGAGGCCGGGGCTGGCCAGAGGCTCGGCGGCCTCCACGGGGGTCCCGGTGGCCGCCCCGGCAGCTGCCTACCTCGTAGGAGTACACGAGGGCAATGCACCCGGTGAGCAGGCAGCAGAAGAGGGTCACCAGCACCGACTCCACCATGTAGTCCTTGGGCACAGGCCTGCGATCCACCGCCGCGGGGGCAGCCAGGCCTGCCACAGGGCCGTGGTACTGGGGGCGGAGCCACGTGGTCAAGGCCGGCTGCCCCCAACCCCCAGCCACGGGCCTGCAGGTCACTGCAGGGGCAGGGCAGGGCCTCCTCCTGGTGCCCCTGGCCGCACTCGGGGGGTCCTCTCCACTCTGCCCATCTCCACCGCACCCCCAGGGGGGCTGCAGGCCTCCAGCGCTGGTTCGGCCCAGCGGTTAAGATGCCCGGAGCCACGTGGGGGTGCCCGGCTTCCTCGCCTGGCTCTGGCTCCCTGCTACTGCGCACCTGGGAGGCAGGGGGACGCCGGGTGGGGGGGGGGGACCAGGATGGGGTCCCGCCTCGGGCTTCAGCTCTGCGGGTGCTTGGAGGTCGAGCCAGCGGACTCTCCCATCCCCATTCTCTCCCCTCTCCCCACCATCCCAAGCAAATACAGCTTTGAAGACATACCTAGGGCTCCTCCACCTGCACCCCCGCGCCCGCGGACCCCCCCCCTCCCGGCCCGGGGAGCCTGCGGGGGCTCCCGCCCAGCCCTCCACCCTCCCCACCCTCGCCCAGCGTCCGGCCCGGAGGCAGCGGGGCCCGCGCTCACCACGGGGTAGGGGAAGGCGGCGCCGGCGGCTGCGGGCTGCGGGGCGGGCGCGCCCGGGTAGAGCGCGGCGGGCGGTGGCGGGTACAGGGCGGCGGGCGCAGGCGCGGGCTGGAAGACCACCGGCACCTGCGGGAAGGGCGGGTACAGCAGGTGCACGGCCTTGGGGTCGGGCGGCGCGTACGGAGGGGGCTCGCCCACGAAGCCGACGTGCGGCGCCCCGCCGGCCGCCGCCTTGGGCCCGGGGCTGGCCTCTCCGGCGGCCGCAGCGCCCACCGCCGGCTCGCTCCCCTCGGCCGCCCCGTCGTCGCCGGCCGGGCTTCCGTCTTCCTCCAGCAGCTGCGGGCGGCGCGGCAGGCGCGGGAGCGCGGGGCGCTCGGGGCTCGGGGGGTCCGCGGGGCGCTCCGGGCTCGGGGGGTCCGCGGGGCCGGCAGAGGGGCCGCCCCCTTTAGTGTCCGGGCCTGGGGAGAAACGCGGCGGCTGTGAGGCCCGAGGGGCCCAGGCGGGACCCCCGCCTCGCGCCCCGCACACACAGCCCCTCCGAACCCTGGCCCGCCCGGGCACCCAGCGCGCTCGTCTCCACCGCGGTCCCCATAGCCCCCAATGGCAAGGGCAACGACGGCAGCGGACACCCGAGGCTGCCGTCGGGGGACTCCGCTCCGAGCCGCACCTATAGGGAGGCGGTTCCCGCCCCCCGCGGCCCTGCTGCCCCCGTCTATTGGACCAGAAGAAAGAGCGTTGGCCTAGGGCAGCCTCTGATTGGCTGTCCTGCGAGCGCCCAGACAGGCTCAGCCAATCGGATTCTTGGCTTGGGGCTGGAGGCTGGAGGCGGGAGGCGCTCAGGAACTGCCACTCCTGGCTGAGTGACAAGGAGCAGGGTGGCGGGTGCAGGGGAGTGGACAGGGGCGGTGGGCTTGAAGGATCCCGGGCAGGACTCAGGGAACCCTGAGGCCCCTGCACCTCCTGGGAGCCTCCTGACCGGCAGAGCTCCCGGGCGGCTCAGGCAGGTGCCTGAGCAGGGTCCTGGGGAGGAGCCCCCTGCCCAGAGTGGTCGCTCAAGGCCCCACAGCAGGGTGGGCAAACCTCCAGCTAGCGTTCAATTAAAAACACAGAGAAAGAACAAAATCGGGCCCTGTGTTGTGGCAGAGCCGGTGAAGCAGCTGCCTTGTAACCCAGCATCCCATGGGGCGCCAGTTCGAATCTCGGCTGCTCCACTTCCAATCCAGAGCCCTGGTGGCGCACCTGGGAAAGCAGCGGCGGACGGCCCAAGTGCCTGGGCCCCTGCACCGCGTGGGAGACCCAGAGGAAGCTCCTGGCTTCGAATAAGTCCAGCCCCAGCTGTTGCCACCATTTGGGGAAGAAACCACTGGATGGAAGACCTCTCTCTCTCTCTCTCTCACTTTTAAATAAATAAAAATAAATCTTTAAAACAAAAAATAGCAATCACCAGAGAGAAGGGAACAGGAGCTCACCATCACAGGTCCTACAACACTAAAAGGAAAAGGAGAGAAAATGTGATAGCCCCACAGTAAGGAAGCCGCACACAGACTAGCAGCAGACCCCGGACGGTTAGGTTAAAACTAGTATCCCGGCCGGCGCCATGGCTCAACAGGCTAATCCTCCGCCTTGCGGCGCTGTTACACCAGGTTCTAGTCCCGGTTGGGGCACCAGATTCTGTCCCGGTTGCCCCTCTTCCAGGCCAGCTCTCTGCTGTGGCCTGGGAGTACAGTGGAGGATGGCCCAAGTCCTTGGGCCCTGCACCCCATGGGAGACCAGGAGAAGCACCTGGCTCCTGCCTTTGGATCAGCACGGTGCGCTGGCTGCAGCGCGCTGGCTGCAGCGCACCGGCCGCGGCGGCCATTGGAGGATGAACCAACAGCAAAGGAAGACCTTTCTCTCGATCTCTCTCTCTCATAGTCCACTCTGCCTGTCAAAAATAAATAAATAAATAAAACTAGTATCCCACGTATAAGATCTCTGTGTGTGTGTGTCTCTCTCTCTGTAGCACTCTTCCTTTGAAATACATATTAAAAATAAGCCATTTTTGAAAACCCTAATGCCATTTATAAGATCTCTCGGTGGATGTGCGTCTCTCTGTATCGCTCTTCCTTTGCAATACATTCTAAAAATAAATAAGCAATTTATAAAAGTTCATATCCCATTCATAGCAGCACTAGAATACATGGAAAAATCTAGGAATTAATCCAGTAAATAAATCCGAGACAGCTACCCAGAAAAAGGACAAAGCATGGGGGGGGGGGGAGTGGGGGTGTAGCCCTGATCAGCAGGGATCGCCCTGCACGAGGCGATGCTCAGACAAGAAAAGGAAGTGCGCGCCGGGGGCTGGCGCTCAGGGCTGCTTGGACCCCGCATCCCAGGCCAGGGGGCCTCCTCCGGGTCTCAGCCCAGCTTCCCGCTGGTGCCAGGCTGGGAGACGGCAGGTGACCTGTGGCCACTTGGGGAGTGAACCTGCAGGTGGAGAGAGGAGGTCCCTCTCTCACCCTGCTCTCCAAATAACCCATCTTGTAGGGGTGAGGCAGTGTGGCACAGGCAGTGAGCTGGAGCCACTGGGCACACCCACGTCCACAGCAGAGCAGTTCAAGTCCTGGTTACTCCACTGTCTTTTTGTTAAGATTTATTTTGTATTTATTTGCAACAGCCAGAACTGGGCGTATCCGAAGCCAGGAGCCAGGAGCTTCCTCCAGGTCTCCCACGTGGGTGCAGGGGCCCAAGCACTTGGGCCATCCCCCGCTGCTTTCCCAGGCGCGGTAGCAGGGAGCCGGGCCGGGAGTGGAGCAGCCGGGTCTCCAGCCGGCACCCATGGAGGAGACCTGGAAGAAGTTCTTATCTCCTGGCTACGGCCCCAGCCGTTGTGGCCATCTGGGGAATGAACCAGCAGATGGAGGACTGCTCTGTCTCTATCTCTGCCTTTCGAATAAATATTAAATAATAACATTTTTTAAAAACTAAGTACCCAGCAACAAAAGGGACTGGACTGGACACATGGCTGAATCTGCAGCTCGACTGTGGTGCACCCGGGAGACAGCAGGTAGGGCAGGTAGCCGGGCCCCTGCCGCCCACACGAGAGCCTGGCTTCCCGCAGCCATTGGGGAGTGGGCGCTCTCCATCTCCTCTCTCTGCCTCTCAAACAACAACAACAACAATAATAATAAAGTCTGTGGACAGTGGAACCCAAGGACTGGCACAAAAAGTGCGGGTGCAGGCCTCACTCCTCCATCACCCCCGTGTCCCCTGCAGCAGAGCTGTGACGCTGGGGCCACTCAAGCTCCTGCTCTCGGGGCGCCGGGACCCCGCGCTGCGGACCCCCATTCCGCGGGTGGGCGAACCGAGGCTGCCTCAGGCACGGAGCCTCGGCCGAGCCCCGGGCGCCGGCCCCTGCCCCCGCCCTCGAAACTAAAGCCGCAGCGCCGGGTCCCGCCAGGGCCAGCCGGGGCCGGGTGGCGCGGAGACCGCACCGCGGGCCGAGTCTGGGCGGGGCTGCGGGCGCCTGGGCCCGCGACACCTGAGCCCCCGGCGCCCCGCGGCTCCGCAGGAATTCAGGGCGCGACGCGGGGCGGCGGGGGAGGGGGCGCCTCGAGGCCCAGGCCGGGGCGGGCGGGGTGCAGCCGGGGGTCGTTGGAATCAGGCCAGCTTGGGGTGGGGGTCTTTGGAGCCAGAGAGTGGGGAGGGTGCGGGGGTCGTCGAGGCAGGGGCGGGGGTCCTTGGAGTTGGGCCGGGCCTCCCCATCCGCTTGGGGAGCCGGTCGCGGGCCGCGGCAGGTGCGCCCCCTCCGGACTCCCGGAGCCCCTTCCCCGGCAGCCAGGGGCCTCGCTCCCCCGGGCTCGGGCGGGGCCGTCGGGCGCGGCCCGGGCAACTCTGCGCGGAGCCTCCCCGCGCCCCGGCCCGGACGTGGCCGCGGGGGTCCCCCTCCCCCGGGCCCGGGCGCTGAGGACCCCGGCCTGGCCGTGAACAAAGCGCGCAGAGGCGACCGCTCCTCCCGGGCCCCGCCGCCGCGCCCCCAGCCCCGGGCTCCCCGCGGCGGCCTGCGGTGGGGGGGTCCCCAGCTCCGGGCGGGGGGCGTCGCCCGCGCTCGGGCTCCCCCGGCCCCGCGGCGCTCACCTGGCTCCATGGCGCGTGCGGGGTGCGGGGTGCGGGGTGCGCGGCTCCCGCCGGCGCCTCCCGTCGGGCCCGGCTCGGCTGCGCCGCCGGCTCGGGTTTCCTGGCGCGGCCTGGCCGGTTAATAATTGACCGCGGTGTTTGCCCGCGGCGGTGTCCGTGCCTCGCGCCGGCACGGCCTTGCCCTGGACCCGGGCCGGGCCGGGCCGGGCCCGGAGCAGGGAGGGCAGGGGCCCCGCGCGCGCCCCCGCGGAGAGACAGCAGGGAGCGGTGGGGAGTGGGGACCCGGCGGGGTCCTTTGTACCCGCAGGCCCAGCCCCAGCGCCTGGCTCCGGACTAACCGGCCACGCAGCGGCTGAGTCCACCCTTGTAGGACCCCTGGATCCCACTCTGCCCCAGGCACTTGGGTGACCCGGGAGATGAAAGCCGCGTGTGTGCGCGTGTGGGCCTCTCAGATCAAAATAAAATGAAACAATGTGCGCCTCTGCTCGCTGAAACAGCCAGGCTGGGGGACTGGAAGCAGCTTGAAACCGGTGACCCCGAGAGGCCGGTGAGCCTGCCGCAGCCCACAGCCAAGCCTGAGCACTGGCGGCCGGGTGTGGCAGCATCCCACGAGAAAAAAAAGTTTCTGGAAGTGTTAGGTAGGAAGTCAGACGTGAGCTTCGGTGTGTGTGACAAAGGCCTGGACGTCTATGTCCAGCATCTGCATCTCAAAGTCACCCCGACAATGTTTCAGGGGCAGCCAGGCCTTCACATCCTGCCCTGCCCCCTCCTACCCGGTAACCCGCCAGGTGGGGGTCCCCGCCCCTTCTGCCTGACAAATCTTCCAGAATCTCCCAGGTGCAGCCCAGTATCTGCATCTCAAACACCCTGCTGGGGATCCCCATTCTCCAGGGGGTCCAGCTCACCCTTCCTCCCGCCAGATACCTTCAGGGGAAAACTCGGAGAGGAGCTTCTTAACGTTTGCATCCGTAAGGTCCTTTGTTTCCGGAGGAGCCCTGTGAAGACCGAGCCCCATCTCTCTAAAACCCCCGGCCTAAATGTAGACTCAGGCTCTGTCTGGAGAGGTGCCCGTCCGTGCTTGCGCATGTCCCTGCCCTAATAAACTTTGCTATTTTGCCTCCCTCTGCTCTGTCTCACGCCTGAATTCTTTCTTGTGTGAAGACAAGAACCCTGCCATTCTCCGGTAACAGAAGCGGATTAATTTTATTTGGGCGCGAAAAATGTTGAAATTCGTGCCTCAGGAAGGTCTTCAAAAAGCAGATTCCAAAATGCTCTTTAAAAGGATTTATTTAAAGGGGAAAGGAAGGGGCCGGCACTGTGACACAGCAGGTAAAGCCCCGGCCTGCAGTGCCAGCATCCCAAATGGGCACCGGTTCAAGTCCCAGCTGCTCCTCTTCCAACCCAGCTCTCTGCTATGGCCTGGGAAAGCAGTAGAAGATGGCTCAAGTCCTCGGGCCCCTGCACCTGCGTGGGAGACCTGGCAAAAACTGCTGGCTCCTGGCTTTGGATCAGCGCAGCTCTGGCCATTGCAGCCAATTGGGGAGTGAACCAGCGGATGGAAGACCTCTGTCTCTGCCTCTCTTTCTCTGTGTAACTATGACTTTCAAATAAATAAATATTTATTATTATTCAAATAACTAAAAAGGGAGGAGTGGGAGGGAGATCTTCCATCCACTGGTTTACGCCCCAAATGGCTGGGGTTGGTCAAGCTGAAGCCAGGAGCCTGGAACTCCACCTGGGTCTCCCATGTGGGTGCAGGGACTCAAGCCCTTGGGCCATCTTCTGCTGCTTTCCCAGGTGCATTAGCAGGGAGCTGGATGGGAAGTGGAGCAGCCGGGACGCGAACCAGCATCTACATGGGATGCTGGCACTGCAGGCTGGGACTTTAACCCTCTGCACCACAGCGCCCGGCCCGAGTAGGCCGTTATTAAATGTTTGTTTATTTATTTCCATCCACTTGAAAGGCAGAGTGACAGAAATAGGGAGGGGAAGAGAGATAAATCGCCACTCAAAATGCCAGCAACAGCCAGGGTCCGGCCAGTCTGCAGCCAGAACAGGTGGTCGGGGCCCAGGGACTTGGGCCATGATCTGGATCAGAAGTGAGTGGGGAGTCCGGCCAGCACTCTGACACTGGATACTGGCATCCTGGGCCGTCCCTGAGCTTTTTGAAACACTCTTGCACATCTGGATGTGCAGGGGGGAGGCAGCCTTGGGGAGGTGCAGCCAGGTGCAGGGGGCAGGGAGGTGAACCTGTCAGCAGCTCACAGAAGCCCCAGGGAAGCTGGTCCCACCCAGAGTCTGTGGATGAGGAAATGAGATCTCCCAGGAGCTGGAAGCCCAGGACTGTTCCCCCAGGGGGCACGGGCTCACATTGCACCTCCCCATGTGGTCCGGAAATGTGCATCCTGGGAGGCTGGAGCTGATGGCCCAGGACTTGGGTTCCTACCACCCACCTGGGAGACCCTCACTGAGCTGTGGCCTCCTGGCCTTGATGTGGGAAAGAACCAGCAGATGGAAGATTCTCTCTCTCTCTCTCTTTTTTTTTTTTAATCAGGCAGAGTTAGACAGTGAGAGAGAGAGACAGAGAGAAAGGTCTTCCTTTTTCCATTGGTTCACCCCCCAAATGGCCGCTATGGCCGGTGCGCTGTGCCAATCTGAAGCCAGGAGCCAGGTGCTTCCTCCTGGTCTCCCATGCGGGTGCAGGGCCCAAGCACTTGGGCCATCCTCCACTGCACTCCTGGGCCATAGCAGAGAGCTGGACTGGAAGGGGAGCAACCAGCGCCCCAACCGGGACTAGAACCCGCGGTGCCGGCACCGCAGGCGGAGGATTAGCCTAGTGAGCTGCGGCGCCGGCCTCTCTCTGCCTTTGACATAAAATGCAAATGAAAGCACACACACACACAGAGGGAACAGTCCACAGGAGCGAGTGTGCAGACACAGTAAGACCGGACACACGGGCTCAATCAGGATCCACCCAGGGAAACAGCTGAGGGCAGAGGTGGAAGCCAGGCTCCGGAGAGGAGCCTGGCAGGGAGAAGGCGTGGCCGCGCGACCACCAGAAGATGGGCCAGGAGCCCCAGGGGCAGGTGACAGGGGTCACGCGAGAGGGATTTAAAGATAGTCTTAGAAGGGACGCGCAGCCCCTGTGCTCCGGTCACCAGGTGACCGCGAATGGGAACAAGACAGGGGCAGAGCTCTCACCCCCACAGGCAGTGTGCGTGCTGGCCTGGGCTGGGCCTGGCACTGGGCGACCGCGGGCTCTCAGAAGAGGCCCCCGCTAGGGAAGCGGCCCACCCACGGGAGGAGACCAGTGCTGCGGCCCTGAAAAGCCTCAGCCCCACCCCCACCCACACTGCCAGGGTTCCCGCCCTCCCACACAGCCCGCCTGCAGAAGACACAAACGGACAGCACAGAGTAACCTGGAGAAACAGAGGAGGTAGCCGGAAGAAACCTCCATTTCTATTAAAAAATTTTTATTCATTATTTGAAAGGCAGAGTGACGAGAGAGCGAGCGAGAGAAAGAAGAGAGATGGTTCTTCCATCCGCTGGTTCACTCCCCAAGTGTCTACAGTGTTCAGGCTGGGTCAGGCTGAAGCCAGGAGCCAGGAGCTTCATCAGGGTCTCCACAGAGGTGCAGGGGCCCAAGCACTTGGGCCATCCTCCACTGCTTTGCCAGAAACATTAGCCGGACCAAACGTGCAGCAGCCAGGACTCTAACTGGTACTCACATGGGAGGTGGGGTCCAAAGTGGCAGCTTACCCCTAACTTTAAGACAAACTGTGTTTAAGATTAAATAAGGGGGCCGGCGCTGTGGCTTAACAGGCTAATCCTTCGCCTTGCGGCACCGGCACACCGGGTTCTAGTCCCGGTCGGGGCACCAGATTCTATCCCGGTTGCCCCCTTCCAGGCCAGCTCTCTGCTATGGCCCGGGAAGGCAGTGGAGGATGGCCCAAGTGCTTGGGCCCTGCACCCGCATGGGAGACCAGGAGAAGCACCTGGCTCCTGGCTTCGGATCAGCGCGGTGCACCAGCCGCAACGCGCCGGCCACGCGGCCATTGGAGGGTGAACCAGCGGCAAAGGAAGACCTTTCTCTCTGTCTCTCTCTCTCTCACTGTCCACTCTGCCTGTTAAAAAAAAAAAAAAAAAAAAAAAGATTAAATAAAGGGAGGGGTGGCGGAGGATTAACCCACTGAGCCACAGCACCGACATCCGTATGGGCGCTGGTTCTACTCCTGGCTATTCCTTTTCTGATCCAGCTCTCTGCTGTGGCCTGAGAAGCAGTGGAAGATGGCCCAAGTGCTAGGGCCCCTGCACCCACGTGGGGGACCCAGAGAAGCTCCTGGCTCCTGGCTTCAGATTGGCCCAGCCTTGGTATTGCGGCCATTTGGGGAATGAACCAGTGGATGGAAGACCTCTCTCTCTCTCTCTCTCTCTCTCTCTCTCTCTCTGTAACTCTGCCTTTCAAATAAACAAATAAGATCTTAAAATAAACAAGACATACAAAGATAAATACATGCAGGTGTGTGTGTGTTGGAGAGAGAGCAAGCCAGTCTGTCTCCTATTAGGGCGTCTCAGCGTCCAACAAGGGGCTGTGAGGACCTTCCTCCTCCTGCCTGGGTACCATCTATCCCGTCTTGTTTCGTTTCTAAAATTTGGAAGGCAGAGTAACAGGGAGAGAGGGAGGAGATCTTCCATCTTCAGGCGCGCTGCCCAAATGGCCACAAGCCCGCGCTTGGTCCAGGCTGAACTCAGAAGCCCCACCCAGCCCTCCCAAGTGGGTGGCAGGTGCCAGGGACTCGCGAGTCCTCTGCTGGCTGCCCAGGCGCAGTAGTAGGGAAGTGGTGGGGAGTGGAGCAGCCGGGACTCACCGGGGTCTCGGATTTGTGGCATCGCAGGCTGTGGCTGCATCCACGGCGCCCCCCACCTGCCCTGCTGCCTGCCGTTGAACGGGGGGCTCACCTACTTCCACGCTTTCGGGGAAGGCAGGTGTGCAGGCTCCCGGCACCTGCTGCTCAGCCATCTTGCCGGAAGCCCGTCTGCAGACACGGCCTCGGGCAGACCGTGGACCCTGTGTGCACCTGCTGCTCAGCCATCTTGCCGGAAGCCCCTCTGCAGACGCGGCCTCGGGCAGGCCGTGGACCCTGTTCCTCGGGGTCAGGGACGCGGGTCAGGAGGGGTCCACGTTACAGGGATGCTGGGGAGCTCCCGTGTGCTCGTGTGCACCGAGATCCAGAACCCAGGGACCAGAGCGGCACCGAGCGGAGCGCAGGGCTGGGGCTTTCCCTGGGGGGTTTGATTCTTTAAAAAATGAGTGTTTATTTATTTGAAAGTTCCAGAGGGAGGTGAAGAGCGAGCGAGAGAGAGAGAGAGAGAGAGCGAGCGAGCCAGAGAGAGAGAACGAGAGAGAGAGAGAACCAGAGAGAGAGAGAGAGAGCCAGAGAGAGAGAGAGAGAACCAGAGAGAGAGAGAGAGAACCAGAGAGAGAGAGAGAGAGAGCGAGCCAGAGAGAGAGAGAGAGAGAGAGCGCGAGCCAGAGAGAGAGAGAGAGAACGAGAGAGAGAACCAGAGAGAGAGAGAGAGAGCGAGCCAGAGAGAGAGAGAACGAGAGAGAGAGAGAACCAGAGAGAGAGAACCAGAGAGAGAGAGAACCAGAGAGAGAGAGAGCGAGCCAGAGAGAGAGAGAGAGAGAGAACCAGAGAGAGAGAACCAGAGAGAACCAGAGAGAGAGCGCGAGCGAGCCAGAGAGAGAGAGAGAACCAGAGAGAGAGAGAACCAGAGAGAGAGAGCGAGCGAGCCAGAGAGAGAGAACCAGAGAGAGAACCAGAGAGAGAGAGAGAGAGCGAGCCAGAGAGAGAGAGAACGAGAGAGAGAGAGAACCAGAGAGAGAGAACCAGAGAGAGAGAGAACCAGAGAGAGAGAGAGCGAGCCAGAGAGAGAGAGAGAGAGAGAACCAGAGAGAGAGAACCAGAGAGAACCAGAGAGAGAGCGCGAGCGAGCCAGAGAGAGAGAGAGAACCAGAGAGAGAGAGAACCAGAGAGAGAGAGCGAGCGAGCCAGAGAGAACCAGAGAGAGAGAGCGAGCGAGCCAGAGAGAGAGGTTTCCATCCCCAAATGGCCACAGCGGCCAGAGCTGGGTCAGCCCGCAGCCCCGAGCCCAGCAGGCCTCGCTCGAGGGCCAGGGCAGCACTGGACCCCCGAGCGCGGGGCCGGCCCTTCCCCGAGTGGCTTCAGTCCTGGCTGGTTTTAGTTTTGTTTGCACAAAAAGACCCGCTGCGGGGAGGCGCCCCCCCCCCCCCCGGCGGCCGCGGGCCGACCACGCATGCGCAGCGCCGTGGGCCGCCGGGGACTCCAACTCCCGCCGTGCCCCGCGCGCCTCCCGGAAGTGGCCGCGCGGGTCGGCGGCGGCCTCGGCGAGCCGGTGGGCGTGGGGGGCGGCAGCGCGGGTCCGATGCGGAGAAGCGGAGCCCGAAATGGCTTCGGCGGGAGGCGGCGACCGCGAGGGCGCCGTGCCGGACGCCGACCGCCCGCACCCGCGGCCCTTCCTGATCGGGGTGAGCGGCGGCACCGCGAGCGGGAAGGTAAGGCCGGCCGGGCTGGGCGCGCAGGGCCGGCCCGGGGCGGCGGAGGGGCTGCAGGCCGAACCGCGCCGTGTGTCCGCAGTCGACTGTGTGTGAGAAGATCCTGGAGCTGCTGGGGCAGAACGAGGTGGACCACCGGCAGCGCCAGCTGGTCATCCTGAGCCAGGACCGGTTCTACAAGGTCCTGACGGCCGAGCAGAAGGCCAAGGCCTTGAAGGGGCAGTACAACTTCGA
The DNA here is from genome assembly GCF_033115175.1 of Lepus europaeus. Lineage (NCBI taxonomy): Eukaryota > Metazoa > Chordata > Mammalia > Lagomorpha > Leporidae > Lepus > Lepus europaeus. The sequence goes on from NC_084838.1 coordinate 3,825,118, forward strand.
CCACCCAGGTAGATCGGGCCGCCGGGGGAGCGCGGCTGCGGACAGGCCCGGGGACCCCTGCGCCCCGCCCCCCGCGGCCCCGGCTGCGCGGTGAGGCTGGGGGCCTTGCTGAGCCCGGTCGGGAGCCACTGCCTCCCCCCTGCCGGCCCGCGCTGCTGCCCCGGGCCCCGTGCTCGGAGGCTGGGGGGTGGGGCAGGGAGACACCTGCCACTCGGACACGATCCCTCCCTGGCCGGCCGGCCCGCGCTCCCAGGGCCTCCAGCAAAGGCCGGTCGCTTCCCGGGCTTCCCGGTTCTCCCCGGGAAGAAAGCGGGCGGAGGCCTCGCGCCCTCCTGGAGCTGGCTGCTCGGCTTGCGGGCGGGACGGAGCCGGCAGAGGGTCCCGGCGCCGCCTGGTGTGCGCCCAGGGGCGGCCTCTGGTCTGGGTGCCCCCTCGGGTCCTCCACCCCAGCACCGCGGTCCCGTGCGCCCGGGCACCTGCTCATCCCGCCTCTGCTCCCCGGCCCACAGACGCCTTCGACAACGACCTGATGCACAGGACTCTGAAAAGCATCGTGGAGGGCAGGACCGTGGAGGTCCCAACCTACGACTTTGTGACCCACTCGCGGTGAGCAGGGGCTTCTGGGAGGCCCAGCTGGGCCTGCCGTCTCTTCCCGGCTTCCAGGCTGTCCCCGAGGTGGTTTCTGCGCCCCCCAACCCTGCCCCTGCTTTTTTTTTTTTTAAAGATTTATTTATTTATTTGAAAGGCAGAGTGACAGGGAGAGACAGATTATCCACCCCTGGTTCACTCCGCAGATAGCTGCAGGATGGCCGGGGCTGGGCCAGGCCACAGCCAGGAGCCTGGAACTCCATCTGGGCCCCACGTGGGTGAGGGCCCACGCACTTGAGGCGTCTTCCACTGCTTCTCCAGGCACATCCAGCAGGGAGCTGGATTGGAAGCAGGGCAGCCGGCGCCTGAACTGGCAGTCGCATAGGATGCCGGCATCACAGTGGCGGCTTAACCCACCATGCCGGCGGGCTGGCCCCCGGTGTCCGTGCCAGGCGGAAGTGGTCGTGCAGCAGGGCTGTCCCCCGTCCCCCGCAGGCTGCCCGAGACCACGGTGGTCTACCCTGCGGACGTGGTCCTGTTTGAGGGCATCCTGGTGTTCTACAGCCAGGAGCTCCGGGACATGTTCCACCTGCGCCTCTTCGTCGACACAGACTCTGACGTCAGGCTGTCCCGGAGAGGTGAGCGCCGGGGCCGGCCGGCCGGGGCGTGGGGGTGACCGTGGGCGGCCTGTGTGCCTGGGGGTGACCGTGGGCGGCCTGCGTGCCCCCGGGTGGAGATGACCGGGTCCTGGCGGTGACCGTGGGCGGCCTGTGTTCCTGGGGGTGACCGTGGGCGGCCTGTGCGCCCCGGGCGGAGCTGGCTGGATCGTGGGGGTGACCGTGGGCGGCCTGTGTTCCTGGCGGTGACCGTGGGCAGCCTGTGCATCCTGGGTAGACTGGCCGGGTCATGGGGGTGACCGTGGGCAGCTTGTGTTCCTGCGGGTGACCGTGGGCGGCCTGTGTGCCTGGGGGTGACCGTGGGCGGCCTGCGTGCCCCCGGGTGGAGATGACTGGGTCCTGGCGGTGACCGTGGGCGGCCTGTGCACCCTGGGTAGAGCTGGCCGGGTCGTGGGGGTGACCGTGGGCGGCCTGTGTGCCCCCGGGTGGAGATGACCGGGTTCTGGGGGTGACCGTGGGCGGCCTGTGTGCCCCCGGGTGGAGATGACCGGGTCCTGGCGGTGACCGTGGGCAGCCTGTGCACCCTGGGTAGAGCTGGCCGGGTCGTGGGGGTGACTGTGGGCAGCTTGTGTTCCTGTGGGTGACTGTGGGCGGCCTGTGTGCCCTGGACGGAGCTGGCTGGATCGTGGGGGTGACTGTGGGCGGCCTGTGCGCCCCGGGCGGAGCTGGCTGGATCGTGGGGGTGACCGTGGGCGGCCTGTGTTCCTGGGGGTGACCGTGGGCGGCCTGTGTGCCCCCGGGTGGAGATGACCGGGTCCTGGTGGTGACCGTGGGCGGCCTGTGTGCCCCGGCGCGGTGACCGTGTGCCCCCCGCCCCCACAGTTCTCCGGGACGTGCAGCGAGGGCGGGATCTGGAGCAGATCCTGACGCAGTACACCACCTTCGTAAAGCCAGCCTTTGAGGAGTTCTGCCTGCCGGTAGGACACCCCTGCCCCTCGGGACGCAGCTGTGGAGCCCAGGGCTGGGGGCCGAGTCCCAGGCCACTCAGTGTGCCCTCGCCCTGGCCAGGCGTCTGACCTGGGAGTGTTCGCTGGCCTCGGCGCGAGCGCGGAAGCAGTGCTGTCTCCCCCTGAGCGTGGCCACCCTTGGGCTTCTGTGCTGGGCAGGGCGTCGCCTACCTGGCCCGGGAGCCCGTAGTCAGCACCGAGGGAGCAGGGAGCCCCTGGGATGGGAGAGGCTCCTGCGGCTCCTGCTCCGTCCAGCTTCTCCGGGTGCCCCCCAGCACCTGCGCACCCTCGGGAGGAGAGTGCTCACGGACGCCTCCTTGTGTCTTGCAGACCAAGAAGTACGCGGACGTGATCATCCCGCGCGGGGTCGACAACATGGGTAAGCGGCCTGGGGACCTTGGGGCCTTCGTTGGTGCCTCGTGCCCTTGCTGGCGGACAGGACAGCGTCTCGCAGGCTCTGGGTGGACACGGCCAGCGAGCGCTGTCTGCTGAGCCGAGGGTCCTGTGCTGTGGGGTGGGGTGGGGCAGGGCGGGGCGCTGGGCGGAGCAGGTCCGGGCGCTGGGCGGGGCGGGTCCAGGCCTGGGGCGGGGCGGGGCGCTCGCCCAGCGTTGGCCCTGGGCTGGCTTCGAGGCCGGGGCCGACCCGCTGCTGTGTGTCCCGTGCTGCAGTCGCCATCAACCTGATTGTGCAGCACATCCAGGACATTCTGAACGGTGACATCTGCAAGTGGCACCGCGGGGCCAATGGGAGGAGCTACAAGAGGACCTTTTCTGAGCCGGGAGACCACCCTGGGGTGCTGACCTCGGGCAAGCGCTCGCACCTGGAGTCCAGCAGCAGGCCCCACTGAGGGCTGGGGCGGACGCGTGCAGTCGGGGGGCCGGGCCTGGGCACGCGCCTGCCCCCGGAGCGCAGCCACCGCCTCCTGTCCACGTGTTCCGGGGCGGTGCTGGGACCAAGGCCCTCCTCTGGCGAGCGGCCCGGCCGTGTCACTCGCACTCGGGCCGGCGGCTGGGCGTTCCTGAGATTTTCACCTGCGTCACGTCTGCAGGTTTAAAGTCTCGGTCACGGTCACTGAGAACGCCACAGGGCGTGTGCTTGCCCGCGGGCTGCCCTGAGAGGCTTCCAGAACCATCCGTCCCACACACAAGCCCGACGCAGGCATTTGCACGAGAACGCCATCGGTTTACGTGTTACGTGGCTTCGTGCTTTGTTCCGTTTGCGGCGCAGGGCTGGCCGGGCCGTGAGCCGGCCTGGTGCACCGAGGGCGCCCCCTACCCGCCTCGCCTGAGCGTGAGAGGCAGGGCCCTGGGGGCAAGCAGCACTCCTGACCAGCATCCAGGTCACAGGGCCGGCTGTCCTGTGGCCGGGCTGTCCTGTGGGTCAGGCCCAGGAGCCCGCGTGGAGTGGCCGGGCCTCGCAGTCTTTGAGCCCGAGGCGCTGTCTGGACAGGCCGTTCCCTGCAGAGCCCGGGCCCATCCAGGCGTGCACTGACCACAGGGGTTCAAGGCCAAAGCCAGCTGGTCTCCCCCACGCCCATCCCGAGCTCACAGCCTCACCAAGGACCTGTGTGTGGCGCCGTGCTGGCCTCTCGCGGTGCCGCAGGCGTGGCACCTGACACGGTTTGCTCCGTGGCTGGTTTCTGACACTGTTAACAGTTTGGTTAAGTTCATGCTCTTTTGGAGGGAGAATCAATAAATTTAATAACACCAAATACGAATGGCAATTTGTGCTTTTTATTTATATAAAAATTGGCCAATTTGGGGCAAAGAAATGTACGGGTGACAAAGCTTGGCCACTGAAGGGGAAGCCGCCACCTGGCGAGGACGCAGCCACGCGCGGCCAAGGGCGCTCCGTGCGCCTCATGGCAGGGCTAGGAGCCGCTGGGTCCTGCGGGCTCCAGCAGACAGCGACTGGCTCCCGCCGACGGGGTCCGAGTGACCTGCCGGCCCTTCTGTTCCTGCTGCCTGGGGCGGCCCTTGGCCGCCAGTGTCAGAGGCTGTGGCAGCCCCGGTTCTTCATGGAGTGAACGAGGTGGCTGAAGGTGCCCTGCCGAGTACAGGAGGAAGCACAGGGCAGTCTGCCAGCCCGGGTGGGCTGAGCGCGCTCCGCTCCAGGTGAGTCCGTCCTTGCTCGTCCCCGCCCAGCACACCGGTTCTTTGCCACCGCCTCGCTTTGCTAGTGTTTCCGGATCAGGATGTCCCAGCTGTCTTTCCAGCGAAGGGCCTGGAGTTCACCTGGGGAGAGCGACCTGTCTCCATAGGTCAGCGGGCGCAGCGTGCTGGACACGTGGCACGCGGACGAAAACCAGGCCACGACCAGGGCGCTGAACAGGCTCTTGTGCAGCTGGGACCTGCGGGTGTCAGGACAGAGAGGCACACACAGCGGGCTCGGCTCGGCCCTGCCGGGCGGGCCTGGCACCTGCCACCCACTGGCCACGGCCAGTGGTTTTTTGTTTTTTGTGTTTTTTTAATTTTTTGACAGAGTTAGTGTGAGAGAGAGAAAGGTCTTCCTTCCATTGGTTCACCCCCAAAATGGCCGCTATGGCCGGAGCTGCGGCGATCCAAAGCCAGGAGCCAGGTGCTTCTCCTGGTCTCCCATGCGGGTGCAGGGCCCAAGCACTTGGGCCACCCTCCACTGCCTTCCCGGGCCACAACAGAGAGCTGGCCTGGAAGAGGGGCAACCGGGATAGAACCCGGCGCCCGGACCGGGACTAGAACCCGGGGTGCCGGTGCCGCAGGCGGAGGATTAGCCTAGTGAGCCGCGGCACCGGCCAGTGTGTTCTACAGCAGGTGTCGAGACCCCTTGTCTACGTGCTTTCTGCCACCTGATCACATCCTGCCTGGGAGCCCTGAGCACGGCCCTCCGTGCTCCTGCTGTCACCAGCCCGGCCACATCACATCCAGCTCCCCTGCCGCCCCCGGCCCGGGGGTCCTCTGGGCCAGCGCCCACTGTGAGCCTGCAGTGCCTCGTGGGTATGCCTTGTGTGCCCTGCCCAGTGCCCTACCTGCACAGGTGGTCCCGGACGTGCTGCAGGACCACCGGGGTCAGCAGGAGCTGGAAGCTGAGTGCGGGCAGGTAGTGGTAGAGGAAGAGCGTCTTCTCGGTCAGGAAGAAGGGCAGGTAGTTGACGGCCCAGCCCCCGACGCACAGAGCCCCGGCCAGCAGCCAGCGCAGCCACACGTCTGCGAGAGAGGACACCCGTGGGTCCTCCCAGGCCTTCCCTCACGAGAACCTGCCGGCCCCTTGTGCACCACGGGCTCCCTGCGATCTGGCCTTGGCCACCTGCTCTCCGTGGCGTCTGAGCTCCTCTGGGACCTGTGGGGGCACCCGCAGGGCAGGGCAGCCATTTGGCTCCTGACAGCCCTTGGGCCGGGCCCCAGGACGCTGGCCCCGCCCCCACCAAGCAGGGGGGGACCCCTGGGAAGACTGAAACCAAGAGGGGCCAGGGAGGGTGCCCGTCGGGAGGAGGAAGCGCGCTGACCCTCCGGGAGGTCGCGGATGTTCCGCCGCCGCCGCAGCAGGTACCAGAGGAAGAGCAGGGCGTAGAGCAGGGTGGCGAGGCCAGCCGACGTCCAGACCACGACGTTCCCCAGCAGGTGGATCTGGGCCTGCAGGCGCAGGGGACAGCGTCAGCCCCGCCCTGCCTGGCTGCCAGCCCGGACACCCCCACAGGGACGGGAGACGGGAGCGGGAAGCAGCCTTTCTGAGGGGCAGTGCTGCCCAGAGAAGGGGAAGGGGGCTGGGGTGGACAGGGCCTGCCCTCCCGGGCCTCGTCCTGTGGCCGAGCAGTGCAGAGCGGCCGCGGGGCTCGCAGTGACTTCCCCACCGGCCGCGGACAGGCGCACCGTGCGCGGGCTTCTGTTTTCCAAGGGAAAGTGTGGGTTACGGAAAACCTCTGTGTGGATTTCCAACATTGCTGGTGCTGAAATAAGTTTCTCTGAATTCTGCTTGCTGGTAACTTTTTTTTTTTTTTTTTAATTTTTGACAGGCAGAGTGGACAGTGAGAGAGAGAGACAGAGAGAAAGGTCTTCCTTTGCCGTTGGTTCACCCTCCAATGGCTGGCGCCCCGGGCTGATCCGAAGCCAGGAGCCAGGTGCTTCTCCTGGTCTCCCATGGGGTGCAGGGCCCAAGGACTTGGGCCATCCTCCACTACAGTCCCTGGCCACAGCAGAGAGCTGGCCTGGAAGAGGGGCAACCAGGACAGGATCCGGCGCCCCGACCGGGACTAGAACCCTGTGTGCCGGCGCCGCAGGCAGAGGATTAGCCTGTTGAGCCGCGGTGCCGGCCGCTGGTAACTTTTTGAAGCGCCCCGCCCAACGCACTCCCCCACAACAGCCAGCCGGCCGGCGTGCTGGGCTCTGGCCTCGGCACCCGCGGGGGCACTGGCCGGGCTCCGGGGCACTCGCAGAGTGGCAGGTGCTCGGCCCTCGCCACCTCGTCACACCGGCCCCAGAGATGCTCAGCGCAGTTCCCAGGGGCCCACGGCTGCGACGGCCACTTACGCTGGTGCGGGGGTGCAGCCAGTAGGCGATGTTGGTGTCCAGGGTGACCCAGTCCAGGGGGGAGGAGCTGTACTTGTGTTCCGAGTCCTCGCTCCTCAGCGCCAGCATCTTCCACTGCGACAAAGCCCAGAGCTGGAGACCCGACGGGACAGGCGGCCGCCCCCGGGGCAGTGTCGGGCCAGAACCAGCACTGCGCAGCGGGAGCCCCCAACTCTAACCCTGGCTGCAGCCGGGGGGCTCGGGCCTCGGCCAGCCCTGCAGGACGAAAGACGGGACTCAGGCTGCCCACGGTCACGCTGCCCGTCCTGCCCACGTGCCCCGGCCACAACAGGGTCACGCCATCACCCAGGTGTCCTGTCTGTGTGCCCGAAGCCAACAGCGCCGTCTGTGTCACTCACGCGGGCGTCTGAGGTTCCGGGTTCCAGACTGCCAAGGTCAGGGCCCCGCAGCCCGCAGCGCTGCCCCACCCCCAGCGCCAGGCCTCCCGGCCGCACCTCACCTGCAGCTCCGAGAATCTGGCCATGAAGCTGAGGTTCCGGCTGATGTCCACCTGAGTCGGGGAGTGCAGCTCCACCTCCCTCTCCCTCTGCTCCTGGCCTGAGGAGAGAGGCGTGGACAGGGCTGAGTCCCCTGCTTCTCCGACAGGCCACTGCCAAGCTCCTCACCACCCCACTCAGCCCGGCCCGCGGTGCAGGGCTTGGTGGGAACCGTGGGGGAGCGGGGGAGCGAGCTGCTGGGCGGAGCCGGGGCCAGCCTGGGGCGGACTCACTCCGGCCGTAGCGGTGCTCCTCCACGTTCCACACGGTGCTCTCGCCCCGGGACACTCTCTCCCCGACCACCTCCAGCTGCCGGAACCCCCAGTCCGGGAGGTGTGCCCCGCTCAGCTGGCGACAACAGGGACAGACAAGGGCTCCGCTCAGCCTGGGGGCCTCCCGGTCCCTGTGGCCAGCAGCTGTGCCCCTGCATATACCTCCCACTTCCTTCCACGTGAAATGGACAGGGCAGTGACCCTGGCCACGGCTCCCACCCGGCAAGAGCTGCTTCAGCCTGGAGTTCCGTGAACGGATTCTAAGCCACAGACCACGCCCGCAGCACGGGGCAGGCGTCCCGCACACACGTCGGAGTGCCTGGATTGAGCTCCTGACTGCGCTTCCTGTTATCGCAGACCCTGGCAGGCGGCAGGTAACCGGCTGGGGCCCGGCCCTTCCCCAGGCTGATCTCAGCTCCTGGCTTCAGTTGGCTTCAACCCAGGCATGGCAGGAGTCAAGGGCACAGCGTTCACCTTTAAGACGGCAGACGTGTTCAGGTGCACGAAGCGGACCTCCGACAAGATGGTCTTCCAGATCTCCGTGTCAGAGTTCCTGTTCACGATGTCCTGTGGGAGCAGAGCGGGTTGGGCATCCCCTCCTCCCCCGATTTCCTTAACGGAAATGAAGACCCGAGCCGGGGACCAGCCCCCAGACGGGAGGGAAGCTGAGGGGTCGACCCTGCACAGGCCTGGGGACCTAGGGGTGTTCTTCCTGACCCCACGACACTGCGTGTCCCCCAGGGACCCGTGGAGAAGGGGTGTGGTCCTCCCAAAGGCTGCACACGGCTGCTTTCCACAGAGCCTCCAGGCCCGATGTGCGTGGGCCTCTCTGTGGCTCGGCGCGGGCCCTGCTGCAGTGAGGAGCCCGCTTCCCAGCTGCGCAGAGCAGGGAGCGCCGGCCCAGTGCCACGGGAACATCGCAGCCCAATGGCCCGGTCTCTCCCCAGGGAGACCCTGACAAGGGCAACTTGCTAACACCCGGGGGGTGGGGGTGTGCAGCACCTGGTCTCCGGGGTGAACTGGTGAGAAGTCAGGGGCACCCTGGCCTGGCAGGGCCACACCGAGCAAGCACAAACCACCTACAACCTCTGAGCAGGGGCAGGCCCTCCGCCCAGGGGCTGCGAGGCCGGGCAGGACGCCTGCGCCTGGAGCCTGGGTTCAGAGCCTGCCTCTGGCTCCTGACCCAGAGCCCCTGGAAGGCAGCAGCTGATGCCTCCAATGGCTGGGTCCCCGTCACCACGTGAGAGACCTGGACCGAGTTCCCAGCTCCCAGCTCTGGCCCGGCCCAGACCTGGCCGTTGCGGGCGTCTGGGGAGTAAGCCAACACATGGGGGCTCGCTCTCTCCATCTCTGAGCTGAATGATGAGAACGAGAACAGCTTGGAGCGGAGCCCTTCCTCTGACCAGGAAGCCACTCGGAGGAAGGGGCTGCTCCCCGTGAAGACCCCGCCCTGGCCTCAGCGTTCCCCGCGGCACGCACCAGCCTCCAGAGGTTCTGGGAGGGCATGGAGATGTTGTAGTCGATGTAGCAGGACACCTCCTGGGCGTGGGGGCTCAGCGGGGCCGCCACGTCGTGCCTGGAAAACCAACGCCGACGCCGCACGCTCGCATGGATCCCCTTGTGAGCCGCTCCTCCGAGGCCGGGCCACGAGTCCACGCTGCAGGGGGCTCTCGGGAAGGAGCCGCCGGCCCACGGCTGGGGTGTGCCACGCGGCATGGCTGTGGCACTGGCCAGCGCCCAGCAACAGACACTGGGAGACAAGGCTGTCCAGAGACCCAGCACGCACCTCCTCCGATTCCCTCACTCGGCCACGGCTCACCACGCTCAGCGCCAGAGACCAAGCCAGGCGCGCCACAGGGAGACAGACAGGACGCGTTTCTCAGGGAGGCGACGTCTCAGCCGCTCCCGGGGGACCCGCGACTCTGGAGGGGAGCAGTGCAGAGGGCCTGAGGGGCCACACTTGGTCACTTGGGGCCAACACGGAGGCCAGGCCAGGGGGACGGGGTGGCACACAGCAGGGTCACAGAGGGCTCGGGCGAGGAGTGGGTCCCTCAGGCTGAATGGGCTGTCGTATCTGTCGGAGGCGAGGTGGGGGCAGGAGGCGGCCTCTCTGGGGTCACTTCTGAAGGTGGACACGGCAGGCGACAGGAAGGGAGGGAAGACAGCCACGGGCATGCCGGGGACCGGGCTCTGCCAGCGAGAGCTGGGCCAGCGCAGCTGCCTGTGGAGACGGCGGAGCTATGCCGCGGCTGTGGGTGCTCACGGGAGAAGCGGAACTGAGCCAGGAACCCAGAGTCACTAGGGCTCTCCCGGGTGAGCGCCCTGGGAAGCTGGGTGGAGGTGGCCGGGGCAGTCGGCGGCCGGGGAGAGGTGAGCGCAGGACAAAGGGCCTCGGGGAGGAGCCGGGAGGAGCTGGGACGGCGGACCTGAGCCGCCTTCGTGGCCGTTCAGCCGCAACCTTAAACTCTTCTCGGAGCGTGGCCGCGTGGCCTGGTGGCCGGGACGCTGCTCGGGACGCACCCGGCCCACGTCCGCGGGCTGGGATTTGGGTCCCGCTCGGCCAGATGCGGCGCTGCCTCTGCCCCGCTCCCCTCCCCACAGCCGTGCGGCACTCACGTGTTAAGGAAGCGGGTGGTCATGCCGTGGACCAGCTGCACGAGGTCTCCGTGGCGCACGGGTCTCGGGGGGCTGCTCACCACTAGCTGGTGCCTGGGAAGACGTGGCACTGTCAGGGTGGCGCCGAGCTCAGCGCCCTCCACGGCAGCTCTGGGAGTGGCGAGAGCTCTAAACCCACACGTCGGAGACGCATGGCCCTCAGCCTCCCGCTGCCACACAGCTCGGGAGAGGCCGTGGAGCACGCCCGGCGCACACATCCTGCTGGACGCCCCTGAGCCCCGGGCCACTTTCCAGACTTCCAGGGATTCCGCGGGGCCTCTGGCCCCCTGGGCTGCTCCCCGTTCGCGTACGAGTGCTACAGAGGTGTGCACAATGTGGCTGCTGCCAAGGCGTCCTGCAGCCAGAGCGATGCTGTCACTCATGACAGCACCGAGTTCTGTAGAACTGCACCGAGCACCCGTCACGGCCCAGGGCTGAGCACACGCTGAGCCAGCCGGGCACCGTCCACGCGGTGAGTGGGAAGCAGACAGTGAGCAAGGGACCCGCACAAGTCAGCCACCGTGCAGCTGCGGGTGTGAGGAAACTGGTGGGGACGCGGTGGGGAGGGCGGTACTGCGGAGAGGCTGGTGAGGGAAGCCCCAGGGGAGCTCTCGCCCTGCTGAGAAGGGGCAGCCGGACAGCACAGGCGCCCGCCCTGATCTGAAGGTGCCGAGGGGCAGGTGCCCAAGTCTGGGGCCAGGGGAAGCTCGGAGAGGCGTGAGAGCAGGAGAGAGTCCGCGGGGGCTGTGGATGCTGAAGGCAGGAGTGGGGCAGGGAGGCCCCCACTGAGGCCTGGGCAGGGGTGCAGGGAGGGGCGTGGCCATGAGCCAAGGGGAGACCAAGGGACTGAGCCCTCACCAGCCAAGAGCAGATCTTCCAGGCCAGGGGCCGAATGCGCCCAGGGAGGGAGAAGGGGGCGGTGCAGAGCGGCCAGGCTGGGCCCAGACCCGCGCTCACCTCCCGGGGTCCTTCACGATCCACCAGTTGTTGACGTCTTTGAAGGGGTAGCAGGTCACCTGCTGCTGGTGGGAGCTGCCTCGGCCGTTCTCGTAGCTGCGTGGAGAAGCCAGGGACGGTGTCCGCAAGGGGCCCGGGGGCCCGGCGAGGTACGCGGAGCAGGGGCAGAGCCCACGGTGCCACACTCGGGAATCTCCACCTCATGGGGGACCAGAGCCGGGGCCCAGTGTCCTGTGCTCTCATAACTCCCCCACGGAAAGGGAAAGCCGAGCTGGCCCACCGCTTACATCATGGGGTAGGTGTTCTGGTGAGAGTGAAGCCAGCAGGGCAAGGGTTTGCCGGAGACGCTCCTCAGGGTGACCTGGGACCCGAAGGCCACCTCCAGCGGCTGGCCCTGGGTGATGCGCGCAAGTCCTCCCTAGACAGAGAGAGAGGTGGGCAGGTGAGAGGGAGGGGACCCGTGGGCCAGAGCCCCGGAGCCGCAGGTGTCACTAACACGGACCTGCAGTGACCTGTCCACCGTGTGATCGTGTCCCACGACAGCACAGAACAATAATCAGAGCTCCTTCTGAGGCCGGGCACCCGGCTAACCCGCCCGTCCCGAGTCCTTACAAACATCCGATGTGACGGGGCAACTGCCATGTCTGCGTGGATGAGAAAACCAGGAGAGCTGGGGCACCGCACGGCAGAGGGCCTGGTTCAAGTCCTAGGTACCCACGCTTGGGGCACCGCACGGCAGAGGGCCTGGTTCAAGTCCTAGGTACCCACGCTTGGGGCACCGCACGGCAGAGGGCCTGGTTCAAGTCCTAGGTACCCACGCTTGGGGCACCGCACGGTAGAGGGCCTGGTTCAAGTCCTAGGTACCCACGCTTGGGGCACCGCACGGCAGAGGGCCTGGTTCAAGTCCTAGGTACCCACGCTTGGGGAACCCACGGCAGAGGGCCTGGTTCAAGTCCTAGGTACCCACGCTTGGGGCACCGCACGGCAGAGGGCCTGGTTCAAGTCCTAGGTACCCACGCTTGGGGAACCCACGGCAGAGGGCCTGGTTCAAGTCCTAGGTACCCACGCTTGGGGCACCGCATGGCAGAGGGCCTGGATCAAGTCCTAGGTACCCACGCTTGGGGCACCGCACGGCAGAGGGCCTGGTTCAAGTCCTAGGTACCCACGCTTGGGGCACCGCACGGCAGAGGGCCTGGTTCAAGTCCTAGGTACCCCACGCTTGGGGCACCGCACGGCAGAGGGCCTGGTTCAAGTCCTAAGTCCTAGGTACCCACGCTTGGGGCACCGCACGGCAGAGGGCCTGGTTCAAGTCCTAGGTACCCCACGTCTCCTGTCTAGCTTCCTGCTAATGCTCCTGGGATGCAGCAACTGACAGCACAAGTCCTTGTGTTCCCGTCTCGCACACACGAGACCTGGATGGTGGTCCTGGCTCCTGGCTCCGGCCTGGCCCAGCCCTGGCTGCTGTGTGCACTTAGGGAGTGAATCAGTGAGTGGAACATCTCTCTGTTTCTCCCTCTCTCTCTCTCTCTCATGATGCCTTTCAAATAAATACATAAATTTGAGAGAGAGAGAGAGAGAGAGAGAGAGATGAGGAAAGCGAGTCTTGGTAAAGGTGAGTCTCTGCCCCCGACATGGAAGTGGCCATCGGCAAGGCTGCAGTAGGGGCTCCCTTGGGACAAGAGTTCCAGATTTTTGGATTTGTTCAGATTTGGGATGTGTGCACAGACTAAAATGCTACAAAATTCAAAACTGAATCACATCAGCACTCACCAGAAGTGTTTTATGTGGGAGCATTGTGGATTTCGGATTTCAGATCGGAGGTGCTCAGCCTGGGCTGCGTTTGCAAAAGTGAATGGCCAGTGAGTGAGCGTCAGGGCTGAGTGAGCATCAGGGTGAGCGTGAGCGTCAGGGTGAGCGTAAGTGAGCGTCAGGGTAAGTGTGAGTGAGCATCAGGGTGAGTGTCAGGGTGAGTGTGAGTGAGCGTCAGGGTGAGTGTGAGCATCAGGGCTGAGTGAGCGTCAGGGTGAGTGTCAGGGTGAGCATAAGTGAGCGTCAGGGTAAGTGTGAGTGAGCATCAGGGCTGAGTGAGCGTCGGGGTGAGCGTGAATGAGCATTAGGGCTGAGTGAGCGTCGGGGTGAGCGTGAATGAGCATTAGGGCTGAGTGAGCGTCGGGGTGAGTGTGAGTGAGCGTCATGGTGAGCGTGAGTGAGCGTCAGGGTGAGCGTGAGCGTCGGGGTGAGTGTGAGTGAGCGTCAGGGCTGAGTGAGCGTCGGGGTAAGTGTGAGTGAGCGTCAGGGCTGAGTGAGCGTCGGGGTGAGTGTGAATGAGCATCAGGGCTGAGTGAGCGTCAGGGTGAGTGTGAGTGAGTGTCAGGGCTGAGTGAGCGTCAGGGTGAGTGTGAGTGAGTGTCAGGGCTGAGTGAGCGTCAGGGTGAGTGTGAGTGAGCATCAGGGCTGAGTGAGCGTCGGGGTGAGTGTGAGTGAGCGTCAAGGTGAGCGTGAGTGAGCGTCAGGGTGAGCGTGAGTGAGCATCAGGGTGAGCGTGAATGAGCGTCAGGGCGAGCGTGTGTGAGCGTCAGGGCGAGCGTGTGTGAGCGTCAGGGTGAGCGTGAATGAGTGTCAAGGTGAGCGTGAGTGAGCGTCAGGGAGAGCGTGAATGAGCGTCAAGGTGAGTGTCAGAGAGAGCGTGAATGAGCGTCAAGGTGAGCATAAGTGAGCGTCAGGGTGAGCGTGAATGAGCGTCAAGGTGAGCGTGAGTGAGCGTCAGGGTGAGCGTGAGTGAGCGTCAAGGTGAGCGTGAGTGAGCGTCAGGGTGAGCGTGACTGAGCGTCAAGGTGAGCGTGAGTGAGCGTCAAGGTGAGCGTGAGTGAGCGTCAGGGTGAGTGTGAGTGAGCGTCAAGGTGAGCGTGAGTGAGCGTCAAGGTGAGCGTGAGTGAGCGTCAGGGTGAGCGTGAGTGAGCGTCAAGGTGAGCGTGAGTGAGCGTCAGGGTGAGCGTGACTGAGCGTCAAGGTGAGCGTGAGTGAGCATCAAGGTGAGCGTGAGTGAGCGTCAGGGTGAGTGTGAGTGAGCGTCAAGGTGAGCGTGAGTGAGCGTCAAGGTGAGCGTGAGTGAGCGTCGCCCGAGGCACCTGAATCCATCCCGAGCTTGCAGGACTTTCCTTCCAATGCTCTCGTGTGCGTGCGGCCCTCGCCCATTTGCCTACGGTCAGTGCCCGAGGAGCAGCGCAGACACGTGGCTCCCTACGCCTCGACGTGGCGCCTCCTCTGGCGGCTCCATGGCACTGGTTCTCACCTCCAAGCTGGCCTGGAAGGCACTGGACATGATCTGGTCGTGGGGCCCGGAGCGGTAGAGCAGCATCAAGTGGACGTAGAAGAACAGCAAGTAGAGGAACAGCGGGAGGACCAGCAAGGCCACGGCGCGGGCGAGCAGGTGACAGAACACACAGACCTGCCGGGAGAGCGTGGGGGTCCCTCCTCCTCCGGGGAAAGGGTCCCCACTTCCCGACGTTGCAGCTTAGAAAACGTTAGGGACAGAAACCCCAGGAGGTGCCCTCTGACCCCACAGGCCGGCCTGGCGCAGCACTGACGTCAACACCCACATGTGACAGAGCCTTGTCGCCGATCAGCTGCCAGGCGTGCACGGCTGCGACGGCCAGCACCAGCAGGTACGTGAAAACACCCATGTACTTGACGCTGCAAGAGCCGCAGAGGTGAAGTTCAGAGGGGACGCGAAAACCCTGGCAGGGAAGACCCGCCCCAGACACGGGCTCCGACTCACCCCACGGCACACGAACACGCCACGCCAGTCAGCGTCAGCCAAAACCACCACGCCGGAGAGAACGGGCTGCAAAGGAAGCAGGGGACGAAGCTGACAACGCTAGGAGCAGTGGCGGCACCGTCCCCGAGAAAGCTCCCCTGGCTGGCTGACCCCATTGTCGCCAAGGACATCCTACTTGTCTAGGAGACTTCTCCAGCGGGTGCTAGTCACGGGATGAGGACGCACTCACGGCGCCAGCCCCCCAGGTACTAGGTGACTCCCGCTGACCCCCAGCTCAGCAAACCACCCAGAATCTCTTCCTTCTTTACTGGGACAGAGCCCCCCCCCCCCCCCCATACCTGTGTTTCTGGGAGTTGGAGAACTTCAGGTAGGACAACACGGCCAACAGGTTAAAAAATATTAAAAGCGATTCCAAGAGCATGAGCCGGGACTGGGTGATCAGGGCATTCTCTGGCACAGAGACAGCACGGGAGCATCAGCTTCACGAAGCACAGACAGGTGCACAAAGATGGGAAAACACTCCTAAAATGGCCAGAGACATCCCTGGGGGCCCCAGAGGGACGGGGTCCAGGAACCCCACAGACACCAAAATCTGCAGACGTCCAAGTCCTTGTATGAACTGGTGTGGGACGTGCGTGTGACATCCGCCCACGCTCACTGCAGACAAAATACTTGTCATTTTTTCAGATATTTTCGACCACGGTGGGTGAGCTTGTGGCTACAGAACCCATGGATACCGAGGGCCAAGAGCGCTGGGCATGAAGGCGGGACGGTCAGAAGTGGGGTGGCTGCAGGGCGCAGGCTCCAGCCCTGCCAGGGCAGCCGACGCTTGGTGCAAACCGTGCCTAAGTGACAGCGACCGCGAACCCGGGCGGGTCCCCTCCCCCGTCTGCAGGAACACAAGGGCTCTGCAGAGCTGCCGCCGGTTCCAACACGTGACACAGGCACGGAGCCATGTGGAGCTGTCACTTAGCAAGCAACCCCTCGTCTGCCTCTACCTCTGGCTTAATGTCGTCTGTCCATCACCCTAAGCAGAGGATCCTTTCTGAAGAGCACCCAGGGGGCCCGGGGGAGGAGGAGAGGGGAAGTCAGTGGTGGGCAGCAAGCTTGGCTGGGGATGGAGGTGCAGCCCCCCCGCCCCGTCTGCCACGGCCACAGCACCACCGCTGCCAGTCAGACCGCACAGTTAGCAGCCCTAGGCCAAGGGGCTGGTGCTGACCCACAGTCAAGTCAGGCGGACCAGACGCACCTCCTGCTCGGGCCCCCTGAAACCCGTAAGCTCACCGGGGCCTCCCACGGCAGCGGTGCAGAGGCCCGGGCGGGGTTCTCCTCTGCACAGCACCCATTCCCCCGGGAACCCAGGTCTCACCGATGAGCATCAGCAGAGCAGCTCCCATGGCAGTGCAGTGGGAGAAGTGGAGCTCAGCCACGATCTGGTAGGCCACGGGGACTGACAGGGCCCCGGCGAGCGCGGGCAGCAGGCGCAGGGACCACACGGGCACGTTGCTGCTGTACTCTGGAGAGGCAGCCACAGGCCAGAGCTGAGGGCGCCGTCTCCCAGCCCACGGCTCATGGGCTCCGCAGGACGAGTCCCAGAGTTGGGGCTGCCCCAGCAACCGGGGGGCTCAAGACAGCACTGAGCTTCCCACGGCCAAGGAGCCCACTCTCCCGAGCACAGGAATGAGACACAGGGTTCTGATTCAAAACTAATGTTCACTGCCTTGTGGCGCCGGCACACCGGGTTCTAGTCCCGGTGGGGCACCGGATTCTATCCTGGTTGCCCCTCTTCCAGGCCAGCTCTCTGCTGTGGCCCGGGAAGGCAGTGGAGGATGGCCCAAGTGCTTGGGCCCTGCACCCGCATGGGAGACCAGGAGAAGCACCTGGCTCTTGGCTTCGGATCAGCACGATGTGCCGGCCGCAGCGGCCATTGGAGGGTGAACCAACGGCAAAAAGGAAGACCTTTCTCTCTCTCTCTCTCTCACTATCCACTCTGCCTGTCCAAAAAAAAAAAAAAAAAAAACCAAAAAACAAACAACAAAGAAAAACAAAACAAAACTAATGTTCAGGCCAGCGCTGTGGCTCACTTGGCTAATCCTCTGCCTTTGGCGCTGGCATCCCATATGGGCACTGGATTCTAGTCCCAGTTGCTCCTCTTCCAGGCCAGCTCTCTGCCGTGGCCTGGGAAGGCAGTAGAGGATGGCCCAGGTCCTTGGGCCCTGCACCCGCATGGGAGACCAAGAGAAGCACCTGGCTCCTGGCTTCAGATCGGCACAGCGCCGGCAGTAGCGGCCATTTAGAGGGTGAACCAACGGAAGGAAGACCTTTCTGTCTGTCTCTCTCTCACTGTCTAACTCTACCTGTCAAATTAAAAAGAAAAAAAGAAACTAATGTTCGACTTACTTAAGAATTTACTCCACTTGCTTCCAAGAACATTAAAGCAAAACACAAAATTTGCCTGTATAAGAGATATCTGGGGGGGCCGGCACAGTGGTGCAGTGGGTTAATCCTCTGCCTGCGGTGCCAGTATCCCACATGGGTGCTGGTTCTGGTCCTGGCTGCTCCTCTTCTGATCCAGCTCTCTGCTAATGGCCTGGGAAAGCAGCAGAAGATGGCCCAAGTGCTTGGGCCCCTGCACCCATGTGGGAGACCGGGAAGAAGCTCCTGGCTCCTGGCTTCGTATTGGCTCAGCTCTGGCCACTGAGGCCATTTGGGGAGTGAACCAGCGGATGGAAGACCTTTCTTTCTGTCTCTGCCTCTCACTGTCTGTAACTCTACCTCTCAAATAAATAAACAAATCTTAAAAAAAAAAAAAAAAAAAAAGAGAGAGGGATAACTGGGGCTGGCATTGTGGCTCAGCGGGTTAAGCCACCGTCTGTAATGCCAGTGTCCCATATGGGCGCCAGTTCGAGTCCCGTCTGCTCCTTGCTAAGTGCCTGGGAAAGAACAGGAAGCTGGCCCACGTACTTGGGCCTCTGCACCCACCGGGGGGACCCAGATGGAGTGCTAGGCTCCTGCCTTTGGCCCGGCACAGCAGTGGTGTTGCAGCCTTTTGGGGAGTGAACCAGCGAATGGAAGAACTCTCTCCCGGTCTCTTCCTCTCTCTGTAACTGACTTTCAAATAACTAGATATTTAAAAAAAAAAAAAAAGATACCTGTGATCAGATGCCACACAATCCAAGACAAAAGTGGGATGAATAATCACCCACCCGGATTCCAGGGCTGTGGCCAGAACTTTCACCCGCTAACCCTCGCCACCCTGGACTCGGACGAGCGGGCTGCACACAGCCATCGCTCTCTGTTCTAACACACGCACTTGAAGAAGGGAAATGAAAATGACCTGTTACCTGCGCCAATTCTGTTCCACAAAAAGTTCCCATCAAATCCTCCTATGTAACCTGGAAGGGGAGAGGAACCCGTCACTCCCTGCAGTGCCATGGCAGGCAATGAGGCGCCGGGACACAGCCGCGGATTCTGCCCCCAACGCCTTCCTCCCGGCAAGCGCTGAGTGTGCCCAGGGCCCTGGCAGGCGGCGGCCGCCTACCTCCCAGCGCCAGCAGCATATGGCCAAACGGTGGTCCACTGTCATCCAGGAAGAAGACGCGTTTCATGTAGAAAGAGATGTACTGCCCGTAATACACTTCGTCAAAACTGCAGGACAAGACAGACACAGACCCACGCTGCACCCAGCACGGAGGTGCCACCATGAACACGGGCTGAGCCGTGCGCCTACAGCGTCGTCCACCCACAGGGACAGCCTGGAGGCTGGCACTCACTTGCTGGACCACACAGATTCTCTCTCTCTCTCGGGTCCTCCATCCAGGAGTGCCCAGCCAGCCAACCGACTGAAAGACCCCCCGGGCCCCATGGGGGCCCCGGCCAGAGATCGCGGTCCTGAGCGGGGTCAGGCCGGGTAGCCGGGTCAAAGAGCGCAGTGTGTGAGGAAGACACACAGGGACCATCGCAGTGAGACGACGAGACAGCCGTGCAAATCTGCTGACCCCAGGGAACCATAACGCTACTGTGTGCACACCCGTTTTGCTTCTAAGAATACTCTTTAAAAAATATTTATTAATTTGAAAGGCAGAGCTACGGAGAGAGGAAGAGAGATCTTCCATCTGCTAGTTTACTCCCTAAGTGGCCACAGCGGCCTGGGCTGGGCCCAGCCAAAGCCACAAGGCAGGAACTTTACCCGAGTCTCCCGTGCACTCAGGCCGTCTTCTGCTGCTTTCCCAGGGGCATTAGCAGGGAGTGAGAGGGAAGTGTGACCACTGGGACTCCACCAGGTGCTCGGGGGGGATGCTGGCTGCAAAGCTGACCTCAGGGGTCATCGTCTTTAAGGGCGGTGTGTGGCCCGGTGTGAGCACGCCTGCAGCCCCGTCAGAGAGCCTGGGAAGCCATGGTGATGGCGCAGACCCCTGGGTCCACGTCCGCCACATGGGAGAGTTGGGTTCAGCTCCTGGATTCCCACTCCTGGCTTCAGCCCAGTGCAGCCCTGGCTGTTGGAAACAGCCGGGGAGTGAAACCAGTGGTTAGGAACTCTCCATTTTTCTCTCTCTCTACCTCTCAAATTAAAAAAAAAAAAAAAAAAAAAAAAAATTAAAGATTTATTTATTTATTTGAAAGGCACAGTTACAGAGAAGCAAAGAGAGACAGGGGGAGACGGCCAGCACCGTGGCTCACAAGGCTAATCCTCCGCCTGTGGTGCCGGCACACCGGGTTCTAGTCCCGGTCAGGGTGCCGGATTCTGTCCCGGTTGCCCCTCTTCCAGGCCAGCTCTCTGCTATGGCCCGGGAGTGCAGTGGAGGATGGCCCAAGTGCTTGGGCCCTGCACTCCATGGGGGACCAGGATAAGCACCTGGCTCCTGCCTTGGGATCAGCGTGGTGCGCCGGCCGCAGCGCGCCAGCCGCGGCGGCCACTGGAGGGTGAACCAACGGCAAAGGAAGACCTTTCTCTCTCTCTCTCTCTCTCACTGTCCACTCTGCCTGTCAAAAAAAAAAAAAAAAAAAAAAGATTGAATTATTGATTTGAGAGGCAGAGAGAGAGAGAATGTTAAGACCCCTCACTTTAGAGATAGATACCGAAGTATTTAAGAACACGATATAACGTCTAGGATTCGCTTCAAAGCCATCTATTGCGTGGAGGAGACTGGCTATGACTGGCAATCGCGGAGGCTGGGTGAGGAATACGTCTGTGACATTTTCCGTAGTCCAGAGTTGAACAGCACAGAACACTACGTGAGCCAGCTGATGAGCGGCCCAGGTCCCATCACGGCAGACAAGGCACGCTGTGACCGTGCTGTCCCGGGCCACACCGGGACACGTGTCATGGGAACACAGTGCACGACACACACGCAGAAGCGCTCGGCGTCACTGGAGACACGCTCTGAGCACACCACCCTACCAAGACTCCAAGTGCGTCAGTTCTCTTCCAGATCTGCACGTGGCCACCCAAGGCCAAGGGCCAGGATCTGCATCTTCCACGGGACCCACTGGCTGGGCCAGGCTTCAGCCGCCACAGACACAGAACACGCTCTGCAGGCGCTGCGCTCAGCACAAGCCCGTCTCTCCTCCCACTGCCAGAAACACCCTGGCCCGGCAGCCCAGGCGGCGCTGGCTTACACCACGGCCCGCGGGTAGGTGAGCTGCCACAGCCGGCTCAGGAGCCCTGCTGCGGCCAGGGCCACGACGGTCAGGTTGACCTCAGCGGTCACCACGACGGGGCGCTTCAGAAACTCCAACATCTCCTGGCTGAGCAGCCTCGGGAGCAGGCCCTGGGGAAGAAGGGAGCAAGTCACCTCCGCGACTTGGCAGGGGGGTCGGGGTCAGGGTCGGCGTCAGGGCACCTGCAGGTGCTGCCACCAGGGTCAGGGGTCAGGGTCCGGGAGGGGCTCAGGGCGTCTGCAGGTGCTGCCACCAGGGTCAGGGGTCAGGGGTCAGGATCAGGGAGGGGCTCAGGGCGTGGGCAGGTGCTGCCACCAGGGTCAGGGGTCAGGATCAGGGAGGGGCTCAGGGCTCCTGCAGGTGCTGCCACCAGGGTCAGGGGTCAGGGGTCAGGATCAGGGAGGGGCTCAGGGCGTGGGCAGGTGCAGCCACCAGGGTCAGGGTCAGGGGTCAGGGTCCTGGAGGGGCTCAGGGCGTGGGCAGGTGCAGCCACCAGGGTCAGGGGTCAGGGGTCAGGATCAGGGAGGGGCTCAGGGCTCCTGCAGGTGCTGCCACCAGGGTCAGGGTCAGGGGTCAGGATCAGGGAGGGGCTCAGGGCTCCTGCAGGTGCTGCCACCAGGGTCAGGGTCAGGGGTCAGGATCAGGGAGGGGCTCAGGGCTCCTGCAGGTGCTGCCAACCAAGGCTTCCACAGACACTCGGGACGCCGGGGGGGACTCGGCGTCTCGGACCCACACTCACTTCAGCAAGTCACTGCACGGACCCCGACCCTAACCCTGCGGGGCACGACCTGGAGGAGACCGCCGCTCCCCGTGCCTCCTCCGGCCACAGCGGCCTCGGCCGCGAACAGCGCCGGGCCTCGACCTTTCCCGGTCTCCCAGCCTCCCTGTCCTCCCGCCCGGGGGGCGCCCCCACAGGCCGCCCCTGCCCCCGACCGCCACCGTCCCCGGGCGCCCCTCCACCCCCAGCGCCCTTCCCCTCACTTCCCAGAGGCGCGGTGCCCACACACACACACACACACACACACGCGTCGGCCCGGCCGCGACCCCTGCCTGGAGGGACATGGCCGCCCCCGCCCCGGCCGCGCTGACTGGCTCTTGGCTGGGCTGTCGTCCCCGGCGCTCGCAAACGTACAAGCGTTTCTCCGGTTCCCGTAGAGTCGCTCCCCGCGCCGGGACCACCTTGGATGCGGACCGTTAGGGACCGGCCAGCTCGGAACTCTGCACCGCCCACCCGTCCTGCTCGACGCTCTACTCGCCGTGTCTGAGGCCGCCTGGTGCGACGCGCGTGCGCAATGGGCGAGGGCCGCGCGCGTGCGCAGGCGCAGGCGCATATGGGTGGTGGGGGGGAGAACGAACCCATTATAGCTGCCCCGGGGTGTTGTGCTCGGTCCTCAGTGCGCTCGGTGCGCCGGTGCCCCGACGCCCATTGCCGCTTCCTGCCGGTGCGCACGCCCACGCAGGTGGGAGGCCGGGGCCGGCGGAGTGGCCCGAGCGGTGTGGGGCGGAGCCTGCTTCGGGCCGCCCCCGCGCGTGCAGCAGGACGGCGGCGGCCACCCGCGTTCGAGGCCCGGCCTCGGCCTGTGCCGCTCGGGCAGCGTCCGGCTGGCCGCGCCCGCCCGCCCCGGCTCCCCGAATGACCAGAGGACACGCGACCTGAGAAAGCACGTTTAGCTTTATTTTTTTTAAATTTAAATAAGGAGAATTCTTTCATATGGAAAGAGCTAGTACAATCACGGATCTGAAAGGAGAACAGGGACCGACCGGAGGGAAAGGGCGGGGAGAGTGCCAGCGCCCGGCGTCCTCGGGCCCAGCGCCGCCCAAGGCCGCACAGTGCGCCGCGAGCCACCACCTGGTCTACAGACAGGGGCAAGGCCGACAGACAGAAGGAACGAAGCCAAACACAGCCCTCTGCAGAACAAAGCCGCCCCGCACAAGGCGCGAGCAGGGTCCCCCTTGGACCGGTCACCCGGGCGGCCGCAGCCCTGCTTCCTCCCCCGCAGGCCCCCCAGGCCAGGCCTGCTCTGCGGGGGAGAGGCGGCCGCTCACCGCCCCGCAGCCCCCGTCCCCACCGACACCAGCACCCCGAGGCCCTTCTAGAAGTGACTGGGGTGGCCACAGCTTCGGAGCTGGGCTTTTTCTCACTGTGTCATAAAAGTCATCCTGTCTCCCCCTGGAAGGATCCTAGACCCAGACCCCAAGTCTGGAAACAGTGAAGAGAAGAGGGAAGGGGTGAGGAGCAGCAGGCCACACGCAGAGGGGTCTTCCAGGGTCGCTGGTTGCCAAGCTGCAGGCCAGGGCCTCACCTGTTCCCACCGAGGCCCGCGTGCACCTGCGCTCCAGCAGGGGATTGAAATCAAAGCGAGACCCTCCGTTCCATCACCCATCACCGGGAGCTCAGCCCTCCAACCCCACGGAAGGGGCTATTGCACCTTCAGACGTCTCCACACTGAGAACTGCGTTCAATCTGGCCGTGGGGAGGGAGGGGGCCGGCGGGAGGCCAGAGGCCTGCCCTCTGCTCCCACCGTCTCTCAAGAACCTCCCAGCCGGGGAGCCCACAGCTCGGCTCACGCCCGGACTCTACATGTGATCTCCCGGCCTCTCCGGCAGAGTGACTCGGACGGTAGAGATAAACAGAGCAGTGACACGTGGACTTTTCTTGACCTACACCTACGACATCAATACATATAAATAAATTCTAGTGTTCTGTTTTTATTCGGGTGCTCGGGGAGGAAGAACACAGGGCGGAGAAAGGGCTGGAGTTGGCGACCTCTTTATTTTTTTCTCCAACAGGAAGTGCTGTCTTTCCAGCGGCCAGTTCACCCGAGGGCACGTCTCCGAACCGCGTCCAGGACTGTTCTGGGTTTCTTCCTTTGACAGGCCTCGGCGCCGGCCTCAGGGCCGAGTGGGTCTGGCCGTGTTCTAACGGGCACAGGCAGAGGTGAACGCGCGTGGCTGCCGCTGACCCAGGCTCACCCAGGGATGGCTTGGCAATGAGGTGCGGAGGGGGCGGGGCAGACGACGCACCACAGGGACAGCGACCAGACACCTGCAGAAGGGGAGCCCTTGCAGAGGCAGAATGAGGGACAAGCGAGGGAAGTCTGAGGGTGGGGCCGAGGGGAGCTGCTGCAGGCCACAGGAGACAACAGCCCATCGGGCCCTGTCCTGCCCACACGGCCCCCGCTGGCTCGCCGGACCCGTGCATGACAGGGCTGCCGCTCCACTTGCTGGAATCAGTGAGGAGCCATGGGAAGCCACGTGAGCAGTTGCAGATTCTACAAAAACCTTCGAGCCCAGAGCCCGACTGCTGTCACACACTTCAGAACTGCTGGTGGCCAGAGGTGGGAGTTCAGAGACCCGAAAGCGCAGCGTCCCCTTCACTGTCCTTGCAAGGGCAGAATCTGGGGTGACTGCCGCTGCTCAGGGGAGCCACGGCCAGGAGCACAGACTGCAGCGGCTCCCACACTTCGGGAGAGCTGGCTCTGCAGCCAGAGGACGCCGTCCCTTCTCGGAGGCGGCCGGGATGCTTTGGAAGTGTGGTGGGCCCTGCCCAGCTACGTGCCAATGGAGGAGGAGTGGGACGGACAGACACTTGAGCTTAGCTTAGGCCTGCTGCCTGCCCTACAGACGTGGCCCCACAGGTGTTCACAGGGGCTCATCACCATGTGGCAGTAGTGACGGGCTCCGTGAGGGCTGCAGGTTCAGGGACCCAGAGGAGCAGAGGCTCGGGGGAAGGAGGCAAGTGTGACAGCACAGGAGCCGGAGGCAGAGCGCACGCCCTGGCCAGCCTGGGACCCGGCCGCGACTCTGGCTCCACGATTCATCTCCGGTGCCCACCATCAGGCGGCAGCCTATCTGCTGGCTTCCTGGAGGAGCCGAGGACAAGTTCTGTGTCAGTCTGATCATGCTGAAACATCCGTCTCAGGTCAGGGGCCGGAGCCTGCTCACCTCACCAGGGGCTCCCATTCCTGTCCTACCCGGCAGAGGGGCAGGGCTGCGGGACAGAGTGCAGGGAAACCACTGAGACAGGGGAGGGGAGGGGAGGGTGGCGAGGAGCGTAGAAAAGTTCAGCTGTACAGGCGGAGCTGGCGTGGTCTTCCTTTCCTCTCCTCTGTAAAAACCGTCACTGCTTGTAAAAGCCTCCAACTGAAGTGACCCTGCGGCCTGGGCGCGGAGCAGGACAGAGGGGTGGGCGGGCGGGCGGCACTGCACGGAAGGCGACTCACTCCACGGTCACGCGGGTAGGAGGACATGGGAATGAGGGAGTTGTTTGCTTTTTTCGTATCAAAGCAAGCAGGTCAATGCCGTTTATCCACGGGTACAAGCTGGTTGACGACGGAGCTTTCCGAGCGGAGGACCAGAGGGTCCAGGGACGCTCCCGAGCGTGGGCTGTCGCCACGGCGGCGGCGCTGTCCTCGGAGGCGAGCGGCCGCTGGGCACCTTCAGGCCTTGCTCTCCTCCACCTTGACAGCCCGAGGCTTGATGGCTCCGGTTCGCTTCACGTGCGCGGCAGCCGAGGGCGCCTCCTGCAGCGTCACAGCTCCCAGGCTGGGCTTTTCATCCACTCGTTTTGCCTTTGGACAGACGGAGGGGGACAAAGAAAGTGACCCTCATGCAGAAATACATCTGAAGACACAGTTCCCCCACTCCCTCCCTGCTCCTGAGTCTCAGAGGAAAGCTACCCTGAGTAGCCGGTCCCTGGCTGAAGGACCACGCCCCGAAGGCACTTAGGACCCTAGCGCAGCTCTGGCTGGGACGCTGTGCTCCCTTCCCACAGGCATCGGGAGGCAGGAAGAGCCGGGCCCTCTACAAGAGTTCAGCGATGCACACTCCAGGCTGGAACGTTTCTGGTCCCACGGCTGACTGGAAGAACCTCCTCAAGTCAGTGCACCCCATGCCCTACAGGCAAGAAAGCCCTTTCAAGTATCTGAGCATGCTCCATGGGTCCCGGGGCCCAGCTGCCTGCTCGGCAGGTTCAGCTCTCCCAGATCTCTGACCAAGACTCATCACACTCCCACTTTGGAAAAACCTTCCCCGAGGACCCTCACTTGACCTCAGGACTTCCAGTCTGGGTCCCACAGTCTGCACAGCAGAGTGTCACAAAGGGACCAGTTGCAGTTCTGACCGTGATGTGTGGCCTGAACTCTGCGAGAAAGCTCTAGAAGCCATTCCGTATGACTCAAGTAGTGAGCCCCAGGGGAACCATGTGCGGAAGAGTGAAAGGAGAGCAATGGCGCCCCCACAGCCAGACTGCTGACAGTTCTTAACACAGAGGCCTGGGGGGCCTGGGGGGCCTGAGCGCCAGGCCCCGGCACCCACTCCTGAGGAGCCATGAGAGGCGCAGCGCTGCAGAAGACCCTGAGGAAACCTCCAGACCACACCACGGGCACGCCTGCTGCCCTGCGAGCCCACCCAGCCACGACACACACAGGACCCAGCACTCATGAGAGCTAGCACGCGCACTCTCCCCGCCAGCGGCCAGAGCCCCCCAGAGGCCTAAGCGCATCTCCCCAGGTGCCGCACAGCCCCGGAATGCCAGGCACGACACCTCTGGCGTCACCTCCTCGGAGGACTAGCACCCTCCCTTCTCTGCAGGACAAGGAAGGATCCAGAAGCCCTGCAGGCTGCCCAGCTCCCGCCCCCGCTCAGCCGCGAGGGCGTGTCGCTCCCTGTACACAGAGGAGCACGCCAAGAGGCGGGCCAGCCCCTCTCCTCGGTGCTCGAGGTGGGCCTAAGGGTCCAGGGCTGGAGGGTCTGGAAAGCCATCTTCTACCTGTTGAACGTAGTGTCCCTGCACAGAGCCCATGTTAACTGCTGATCCACAGGGCTTCCCACTGGGGCTAGCAGAGCTAGGCCTGAAAAAACCAAAGGCAGGGGTTGAGAATACACGACGTGTCACCACAGAAACGGAGTCAAAGCCTGGCAGGAGGAAGGTGGGGCCCTGGCCGGAGCCACTCGCTGGGATGGACAACACCAGACACAGGAGAGCCGAGTGCAGATGGGGAGAGGGCGCTCACCACCGTCCGCCCTGGCGCCCTCGAGACGTGGCTCGAGGAGGCGCATCCAGGAGGGAAGAGGCCCAGGGCCTGGGAAGGCCAGACAGCGGCCGCCTCAGGGTTGGAGGGGCTAGAGCAACGTGATGGGATGCGGCCCCGGCCCTGGACCGCCCTGTGCCCGTGCTCTTCCGGGGGAAGGTGGGAAAACAAAAGTGTGTCCTGTTCCTCGTCAGCATGTTCCACTCAGGGGCGTGAGCGAGCCGCCAGCGTGCTGACCAAGCGTGCGAAGTGCTGAGTGACAGCTCTGGAGGGCTCCCGGCTGCGGGGCTGCCTGGCTGGGGGCACGGCCCCTCCCTGGTGAGCTGTCACAGATGCAGCGTACCCTACAGGGCACAGCTCAGCAGCCGTTTCCAGAACTCTACAAATGCCCCCATCCCCACCTCCTCCCAAACACCATCAAAGCCAGTTCCCAGGGGTCTAAGTGCTGGAAGGGGCGTGGGTCCAGGAAACGCCAGGACACCAACCCCTGCAGACGTGCAGTCCCATACACGGAACGGCGCGCTGCCTGCAGGGCGCCTGCGCACAGCCTCCTCTGCTCTGCTCTCCATGAACAAAACTGCTGCCAGCCCTATGGACGGACGCAGACAACTCTTACGACTTGAGCTTCCCTGTTCTAGACGCTGCCTCTCTGAAGGCGGCCCTGTGGCCAGACGCCGACGGGACCTGCCTGTGACAGCAGGGGAGACGCCACATCTGTCCCTGCTTGTGTGGCTGCCCACCTGTCTTTTTACACAGTTCTGTTATTTTGGCCAAGGTGAACGAGAATGGTGGGAAAACAAAAATGCTAACAGACCAACAAAAGCAAATGATGCCAAGAAAGAAGATGAGGCGGGGACCGAAGTCCTTTTCTCTGGAAATGAAGCTGCGCGCGTGGAGCGATGTGACAGAGAAGGCTCAGGCCCAGATGCAGGGAGCAGCGGGGCAGAGCAGCCAAGGCACCGGGACGCGTGAATGGGCTCAATCCAGGAAGCAGCTGCACGTTGGTGGGGTACCCTCACGGCGTCTCCCAGGGTGCTGCGGATCCCACTGGTTTAAGGGGGTAGGGCGGGGTCACCTAGGCACACTGGCTCTCCTTCCCACACAGCAAAGAAGCCAGCGGAAGCAGAGCCCCCTGCCTACCTCCAAACTCAGCTAAGGGGCCCTGGGCCAGGCCCTGGAGCTGGTGACAGACGGAGGGTGCCAGCGTGCAAGGTGGCAAGGACGGCCCCACAAGCCTGGTGACACCAAGCCCCCTGCCAGGGGTCAGAGCATGGAGAAGCCTGTACTCTCCCCCTTGCCAGGATGTGGCCGTGCTGATCGGGAAGTCCTGTAAGGAGTCAGGTGGTCCTGACATCAACTGAAACATGAGCCGTCCTTTCTCCTGGCTTCCAGGAAACCCCCCAGTGCACCTCATCACTCCCCATGGTCACCTGGGAAACGTGCATGTCCCAGCGCTGAGGCCTCGCAGTAACACAGGGGCCTGCACAGGGAGCAGAGACCACCTTCTCTGGGCCCAGGTCACAGGTACCGCACACACTCAGCCCGGGGCCTATGTTTACCTGTAGGCCTGCGGCGACGGCACGGAGCTTCCTGTGGGAACATTCTGTTTACTGTCGGCAAAGTGGAAACCTTTCAGCTCCATCTGAGAGGACTGGAGAGATCAAGAAGGAAGATGGCGTCACGGTGGCCCCGGGCAGTGGTCAGGGCCCAGCCCCTCCCCTCCAGGACCTAATGAAGCAGCAGGGCTGGAGCATCACCTACAGCACAGGGCACTGGGAGCTGGCGTGGAATGTAGACTCTTGGAGTATTCCACCAGCATCTCCAGGACCTGCCTGTCTTGACGGCCTCACACATGCCCAAGCCCCCTCTCCTGCCCAGCAGGTGGAGGGGGTCATCTTTACCTCTCTGCTGGTGTTCAGGACCGGCGGCTGGGACCCAGGTGGAGGAATCCTCCGGGGAGCCCCAACAGAGAGGCTCTGCCCGGGCGGCAGCTGGATGGACTGTGGCAGGATCAGCGGCTGCTGCCCGGAGCCATACCGTGGTAGCGGCATGGTCAGCTGCTGGACAACAGGACAGTCAGGAGGAGGACACATGTGGGAGGGAGCCTCAAACATGCATCCAAGAGAGCCACACGTTCCATCTCAAAAGAATGACAGGCAGCACAGAGTGGCAGGGGCGGCTGTACTTCCTGGAGCACAGTGAGCGGAGAACAAAGGGAAGACCAAGCCGCTCGCTGCACAGGAGCTGATGCACAAGCCAAGGACACTACTGGATCCGACAGATGTCAGCGTGACATGTGCTGAACACAGCCGTGGGCAAGGGGAGGACACAGCAGGGACATCAGAAAGCCTTAAGTCTCACGTGGACTTCCAGTATCTCTGCCTTAAGAGGCAATGGCCAGGGCCAGCACTGGGGCATAGTGGATAAAGCCACCGCCTGCAGTGCCGGCATCCCATTGGGCGCCTGTTCGAGCCCTGGCTGCTCCACTTCCCACCCAGCTCTCTGCTATGGCCTGGGAAAGCAGTGGAAGGTGGCCCAAGTCCTTGGGCCCCTGCATCCATGTGGAGACCCAGAAGAAGCTCCTGGCTCCTGGCTTTGGATGGGCCGAGCTTCAGCCATTGCAGCCATTTGAGGAGTGAACCAGTAGATGGAAGACCGCTCTCTGTCTCTCTTTTTCTCTGCCTCTCCTGCCTCTCTGTAACTCTGCCTTTCCAATAAATAAATAAGTCTTTAAAAAAAACAAAAACACACAAAGAGTGCTGCAGCCAAGCCGAGCCCGCAGAACGGAAGCCACAGGAGGCCTGCTGCTTACACCTCCGAGCGGCAAGAAAGCGCGGAAGGCTTCCTCCTGAGCCTCAGGACGGCGCCAGAACAGGTGAGCACTTCTCCAGTTCACAACAAGACGGGAGGGGCGGGGGCCCCTTTCCATCTCTCTTCATCTCCCTGCTGCCGAGTCTGCCGTGGAGGGTCAGAGGAGCTACTGGAATCCCATCCCGAGACTGTGGCACCAGACTCAAGAAAACGCCATGCTCCTCCGTGCAGGCCCAGGGCGAGAGAGAGGACAGGCCGCCATCTCACAGGGCTGACGCGGGGTCTCGAAAGGCCCACCCTGGCTGCTGTACTGCACAGAGGGACAAGGAGACCAGGAGGGGCAGAACACTATGACAGGGATGGGGAGATTACAAGTGCCTGGATGTATGGTTGTTTTTAAAGGTGGAGCTGACAGGACCTGGAAGACCGGGGAGGAGCGCCCTGGATCAGACAACCAGAGCACAGCAGGAAGGAAGTCTTTCGGCCACAGTCTCAGGTGCCGGGAGACACGAAGGCAGAGATACTGAAGTCCACTGAGACTTACGCCTAAGCAGTAGGACCTGGGCCGAAGACAGGCATCCACAGGGGATTAGCCCGTGAACGGAACCAAGAACCACAGGGTCAGCAAGTGGCCACCACTGACAAGGAAACTCAGGAAGAGGGTCTGCGGGAGGCCAATGGAAGGCCACCAGTACCATCCTGGAAACCGAGTGAGGGATGGGATTCCAGGAGGAGTGAGCCCCGGTCAATCGCTACGGCTGAGCTGCACAAGGGGCGCAGGGTGCAGCCCCACAGCACCCCTCACGAGGACTGCACTGTGCAGCAGCTAACGCTGACCAGAGCAAGGGAGACTTGCAGGAGTGCCAGGCCGTCAGAGGGTTTTGGAGGTGGGTCACTGGAAGGATCTGGAAAACTCAAAGGTGACAACTGCACAGAACCCTTCGACTTCAGATGTGGAAGAGCAGAGCTAGCTGGTAATGACCTCGTCCAGACGGAACTGAGAGGGCAAGGTCCACGCCACACAGACCCAGGGTCAACTACTCGGACATCAAGACCACCGAAAACTAGGTCAGGAATACGTGGAGACTAAGCCACGAGCCAGATAAGAGTGATACTGAACAGCGTCAGCCCTGCCCACAGCCAAGGAAGGAAGACTGCAAATCCAATGCTGGATTTAGTCATGTGGCGCCTGGAGCAAATGGGGGTTAGTCAGACGTGGTCTGCGATGTGGCTTCAAAGCTGAGCTTCAGGCGAAAGCTAGGTGTTAGGAGTGGAGCATGATGGGACTATGCAGAAGGGGCCAAGGGTTAGCAGCCAGAGGAGGCAACTAGGCAGGCAACCCAGCCCCACAAGAGCAGGGGAGGAGAGGACCAAGTCACCAAGGAAGGCGAGCTCGTGTTCTGGTTCCTGACCTGCGGGAGCTGTGAGTCCAGCATCTGTGAGGCGCCCAGGCCGGCAGCCTGGCCGAGCTGGCCCTCGTAGACCAGGGCTTGGTTTCCACTCATGGGCTGATAGGGCGAGCCGGACTGCGGCTTCACCATCTCCAAGGGCTGCATGCCGGGGAACGCCGAGTACGGAGGCTTCAAGGCTGTACCCCCAGACAGGATCATGGTGCTGGGTGGTGACAGGCTGGGGTGCATATACACCTGAGACCTGCAAAAGCCAGACAGACGTCAGAATCAGACGGTAACATGCACAGGTCATAAGATCCCTGGCCCCACCTCCAGAGCCTGTGAATCTGCATTCATAATAAGCTCTTAGACGGTGCTGCTGCTGCAGGAACTTTGGGCTACCTAATCCAGCAAAGCCAAGTTGTAAGAGGCCCAAGACAGACACACTGGAGGAAGAGGCCAAAGGCGGGAGTGGAGAATGACAGAGGGTGGGCCGGAGGCAGGATGACACAGGAAGCTCACATGCACAGGCCCACAAGCCCTAGTAGACGGCACTCTCCCACCTCGCCACAGGGCCCAGGAACACAAGGAGTGAAGCCCTGGCTGCCCGTTCCTGGTCCCCACAGGAGCTCACCTGAAGGGCTGTAAGGAGCTGAAGATCTCCTGGGACTGGGACACGGGGAGCCCACCCCTCAGTCCGAGCTGAGCCTGGGCCTGCAGAGACGTGTGGAGGGAGATGGGGATCTGCTGGGCAGCGGCAGCCTGCAAGCAGGAGTCGGGCAGGTCACGAGGTGTCCCCAGGCAGCTGGACCTCCCACCTCCCGGCCGCCTCCAGGGGGCAGCACCAAATACAGGTTCCAATACATCCTTCCTGGGGCTTCCCTTACTCTTGGGATAAAGCGACAGCAGAACACTGCCAGCAACCCCAAACCATAGATATTCCCAGCCTGGAATTCTGTACAGCAGCAAGCATGAGCCCTCGCCACACAGGTCAACACAGGTGACCCTCAAACACAGGAAACAGGCAGAGTGATTCAGCTTGTGAGGGCCCGAGTCACAAAACTGAGACCCAGCTGAGAATATGCTGTAAAAAGACGTCAGGACAGGTCACACCCTCTGCCCTGGCCTTGACTCTGCACCTGGAGCAGACTCTGTCTGCTATGGGGCATGCCAGGGTGGCAGAACACGTGGGAGGGAGAAGACCTGCTCACTTCTCAAGCTATCTCTTGCTAATGCATCCAAGCCCGTGCCTTTCTTTCTTTATCGGATCACCAAAGAAAACGGTCTCAGCTAATTTTGCAGCTAGGATCCAGGAGGGAAACTGGGAAAGGTGAGGCATGTGGGCTGGAGCATTTCCTCAGTGCCTCTTATTTACACAGTCAACACACGGTTTCTGGCTGCCATGAGAGGACAGGAGCCAGGTGAGTGAGAAGCCATTGCACCTGTCAGCCCTGCCCCTCCCCCAGCTGCCGAGCTTGCAGCCTCACCTGCTGGTAACTCTGCTGCTGTGGCATTGTCTGAGGAACCAGCCGGGGCTGACTTGCAAACACGTGGCCATCCAGGTACAGTGGCGGAAGGTGGCTGCCTGGAAACAGAAGGGGGGAGTGGGAGCAGATCACATCTCGTGTTCCTGGGTGTCCCATCCACTCTTCCCAAGACGGAGCGTGCGAGTGT
Organism: Lepus europaeus; assembly: GCF_033115175.1. Classification (NCBI taxonomy): domain Eukaryota; kingdom Metazoa; phylum Chordata; class Mammalia; order Lagomorpha; family Leporidae; genus Lepus; species Lepus europaeus. The sequence continues at coordinate 3,857,600 of NC_084838.1, forward strand.
TCCTGTGCACAGGCTGCTGGCTTCTGCAGCACACGCGCCTCAGGCAGCCTGGGGGGCCACAGCATCAGGCCCAAGAGCAGGGTGTGGGCCCCGGCCTGCCAGTGCCACCTGCCCCAGCCTGTCAGGAGGGGTACTTGATGTAACTGAGGACTGCCGTGGTCTCTCAGTCACTGTCCTCTTCATCTCCCTGCTATTGAGTCCACAGTGGAGGGTCAGAAGGATCTATTGGAAGCACATCATTGAGACTTCGGCAGCTGGGCCCTCAAACTCCCCACATTCGCCCTTGGGCACCAACCCAGGAAGGACAGAAGCAGCTCGCCCTGAGCTAACAACCAGAACTTTCCAGGGAAGCCTTCCACGGAGCTTCACCATCACCATCACCATCACCCTCAGTTTACTTTCCGGAGGAAGAAGCCGAGCTGCTTCCTGGCATGGAGGTGTGCCTTGCCTGGGCCACTCAGGGGGAGAGAAGGGAGTGTGTGGAGGCTGTGACCATGACCCCTACTTCTATACACTCAGGTCAAGGCAGAGGTAGGGCTCAGGGACTGCGCATCCAAGGTTTTTCTGGATAATGGATGGAGAAGGCTCCTGCGGCTGGGAGGGGATCGGGGGACAACAGATACCTGGTATAGAAGCAGAAGGCGCAACAGAGGCCACAGGCATGGGTGGCATGGACACGCCACCGAAGGAGCTGTAGCTGACCCCACTGGAGGCACCCACAGAGGATGGAGGCTGGATGCCCGAGCCAGCACCCCCTGGAGAGCTCTGCTCCGGCAAACTGGGGGAGTTCTCCCAGGCCTTGCGCGCAGACTCCATCTTCGGAAGGAAGGGGGGAGACGACAATCACTCCCGGGGCCGGCATGCCAGCGACAGCGGGAAGGGGGCTCCCTCCTCCAGTCTCCACCCGGCACAGGCCCGCGGCCAGCTCAGGGCTGGTACCTTCAGAGTGAGGTCGGCGCTGGGGAAGGACATCGGGGAGAGGCCGATGGCCCTCGGGAGGTGCTGCTCCCGCCGCAGGATGGGGATGCTCTGTGTGAGCCCTGCCTGGAGGGGGAAAGAAGCCGTGGGACACACCCGGAGCGGAGGAAGGCGCGGCTGGTCCAAACACGTCCTGCTTCAGCCACGCGCACCCAACACCCACAAGCTGGAGCCCGTGTCCTGCAGACAGTGGCTTTTGTCCTTTTCTGGGCCAGAGCCAGCATGGTGCCCACCCAGCCCCATGCCCTCCAGACAGGGGCAGTCGTGTCCCAGCAACTGGCTCCAAGCACAGCGGCCACCGCACAGGCCTGCAGATACCCTGGGGTACAGAGAGGGAACGCTGTGGCTGTCACTCAGGCCCCCGGAAACAGAAAAAGGCCTCTGATGACAGAGACTAAAAAGGAAACAGGTCATTTTCCTGCAGGTCTCTGTCGGGGTGTACTACAGTGATTCTGAGCCACACAGTCCACACCCACGTGACCACAGCACCTTTTCTGTCCCACATCTAGATACTCTGTAGCAGCATCACTTCCTGAAATCCTCTGGGAGCTGCTGCCCTGAGACCCTCACTCACCCGCAGGTCGACTGAGCACCAAGCAGTGAGGACAGAGCAGTGAATGTCACCATGACAGCCGAGCTGGGGCCACAAGAGCTGTACCTCTCTGCTCCTGAGTGCACGGTGGAGCTGCAGACTGCGAGGACCCTCGAGGAGGAAAGAGGCCTCCCGAGGGGGCGTCATCTACGCTTGCTGGACACGACAAAGACCTGTTTCATCAGTCACGACCTGAACTGGTGCAACGGGAGACTGTGGGGTCCAAGAAAGCCCTACAGGCCAGACCTCAGGACCGACACCATCCCCACTGGGGGATCCCAAGACCTGGCTGAGGAACATGGGAGGACATGTAGCAGGCTAGCGACGGAATCCCAACTCCTGACTGTCTCGTTTTTACCCAGGGACCGCCAGCAGGACAAGCAGAGTGGAAGAGGAAGCACAGACTTACGTTACTGGCCAAGGCATCCTGAAGCTTGACAACTGGATTCCCTGCAGGACCAGAGGCAGAACCAGGTGGCAGGCTGAAATCGGAGTCCTGGAAGAGAGGCACAGAGCCACTGACACCCTCGTGGCTCACTCTCACCCAGCACACATCACTGTGACCCCACGGTCGCAACGACTCAAAAACCCACTGAGCAGCATTCACCCGAAATAGCCACAGGACGACCGCACCTGAGAAAGGAGCCACCTGACCTCCCTTCCCGGCCCACAGTGGCCTGTGAGCCTGACTGGCTCTCCAGCGGCACCTGCCCCATCGCTGACTGCAGGCCAACGCGCTCGCCCCTCATCAGCTCAGTCCCCATCTTCCTGCTCTTTCTCGGAGACAACCCTGACAAAAGCCCTGCCTTTCCAAGCATCAGATGAAAGAGAAACAAATCAAAGCCTCACTTTTGGATTGACTCCAAATTCAATGGGCGGCACAGGCAGCACGGAGTCCACGTGAATCTCTACCCCATTAACAGGCGGGACGACGGCCCCTTGCAGCCGCTCGGCCCCCTCCGAGCCCTTTCTGTTTTTCAGAGAACGCTCATTGCCGATGGGTCCTGGTCTGTGCTCCTTGCTCTGTCCTGAGCCTTGTTCTGAATCCTTGATGGAAAAGCAGAGGCTGAGACACACGCACTGCAAGAGCCCCAACCTGGAATCAGGGCAGACAAGACGATGGCCCCTTCCGCCCAGGCCCTGGCCACCGTGCAGGAAACTTCCAGGTTACCTTTTGCTCAGACTGCTTCTGAGCCTGCTCCTTGTGGCTGTCGGCCTTGGGTTCCGCCAGGCCGGGCCCGTTCATCTCCTCTGGTTTCAGAGTCCCATACGGGGAGCTGCGCTGTGAGGAGGTCGCAGATGACTCCCGAGACTCGGCACTCAAGTCAACGCCACTATCTCCCTGGCTGCTCTTAAAACCCTGCTGTGCAGAGCACAAAATGGGTTAGAGCCCTGAGCCCCGAACTCCCTGACACGCTCCTCCAGAAAGCAAGACTGCGCGTAAGACATCCATCACCCCCCAACCACCTGCCCTGCTCTGGGTCCCTGCTACCAACAGTGCCTGACAACACACGTATGGCTGGACGCACCAACCCTGCTCAAGCTCCTAACACGAGACGGTCATGAGCCCTAGACCGAGACTGCCAAACTCCTTCCACTCGTGACCCAAGCCAGACTGAGTGACCACCAAGATCAAGCTCAGAAGAGGCCCTCAATCCCACTCCCTACCCGGGGTGTGTTTCTCCCTTGTTCTTCCTTCTCCTTCTCCCTCTCACATAGGCACTTCACGTTAGACTTGAAATCAAGGTTGAAGACAGCCAACAGGCCAGGGCTTGGCCATGGCCTCTGGCCCAGGCTCAGTGGGCTGAGAAGGCGGCGCGTGCACAGGGAGCACACTCACCTCGGCAGCGCCAGGCTCGCTGCTGCTGAACGCGGTGACGGCCTTCCTCCAGGAGTCACTGGCTGCAGCCTGCACGGGGAGCGCTGCCAAGGGAAGACGCCAGTCATAAACACGGCGCAGCACGGCCCCCACGCCACCCTGCCCTGCCCTCGGCAGGTGACACGCATGACACATGGCATCCACAGAGGCAGGGCTGACAGCGTTACCGAATTCCCCAACACACAGATTCCACTCGCTGTGCCTAAGTGTCTCATCACTTAGATATCAGTCAGCACAGTAGCAGTTTGGCATTCACATCGCCCAATTCTCTATCACTCCTTCTGCTGTCTGATGCTTCTGTCACTTAAATCGGGGGCGGGGGGCGGGGGCGTTTTTTCTGCTACAGGCCATCTGGATATTCATAGCGTGATTTATGGGTCATACAAAATTATCAACTTAAAAACTGGCCTGCTATAGATTTATTTATTTATATGGCCCATGGGCCGGACATTCCCCACCTTTGACTTAAAATCAACTATTCTTTTTTTTTAAAAAGATTTAATTATTTATTTGAAAGAGTTACACAGAGAGAGAGAAACAGACAGAGAGAGAGAGAGGTCTTCCATCTGCTGGCTCACTCCCCGACTGGCCGCAACGGTCAGAGTTGAGCTGATCTGAAGCCAGGAACCAGAAGCTTCCTCCGGGTCTCCCACGTGGGTGCAGGGGCCCAAGGACTTGGGCCATCCTCCACTGCCTTCCCGGTCCACAGCAAAGAGCTGGATGGGAAGTGGAGCAGCCAGGCCTCGAACAGGCACCCATGTGGGATACCAGCACTGCAGGCGGTGGCCCCAACTGCTATGCCATAGCAGACGGCCCCAAAATCAAGCATTTCCAAAAGCTGCGTGCTTTTTGAAGACCCAGGTATGTACTGCTTAGATCTTCAGCTTACTGGCCCCTCTCTGACAAAATCCATGGTCTCGAGCCCAGAGAAAAGCATCTGCACACAAAACCCCATGGGCTATTTTGAAAACACCCAGAGCAGGCCAGGAGCGGCTCAGCAGTCTCACACATGCCCCCCAGCCAACCCAGCAGGCGGGAACTCAGGGAACCCATCCCACTCAAGACTCCACAACAGGTACTGCTACCAATACTTTATCAATCACTGCAGCACTTCTGTTCAGTGGCAACTGTGCACTGGCTACTGCTTTTTGAATGTGCTAGAACTGCGGTTTTCACCAGGAATGTGTAGACAGCCTCTATCGTGACAGTAAGAATCCAGGCCCAGAACCCAGTGGCTTTGGTATTTGTCACATGGGCCAAGGGTGCAGTCATGTGACACTTGGCTGTTCTGCATAAAATGAGCCACAAATAAATGATCTTTCCAAATTCCTGGGGAGGTGTCAAATGTCTTCCGTTCATCTTCTTACCCTCAGGGCTCACAGTGCAGGGCCCTGCGCAAAACGGGCATTCAAGAAGAGCCAGCTCTGTTACCAGGACCTTGTATTTTATAACAAGTTACCAGAAAGCCAGCTTTGGATAGGAAAACATTTTGAAAAGCAGAGTTTCTGAGAGAAGGGGAGACAGCTCTTCCATCTGCTGGTTCACTCCCCAAACGGTGGTAAAGGTCAGGGCTGGGCCAGGGCGAAGCCAGGAGTCTAGAACTACCTCGGGGTCTCCCACTTGGATGCAGGGGCCCAAGCACTTGGGCCATTCTCCACTGTTTTCCCAGGCCACAGCAGGGAGCTGGGTTGGTAGTGGAGCAGCTAGGACTCAAACCAGTGCCCACATGGGATGCCAATGTTGTCGGTAGAGGCTTAGCTGGCTGCCACCCGGGACCCTGAAGATTTTTTTTTTAATGTAAGGGTCCCTTACTCTGGTCTCAGGCTTGCACTTCCAAATAATGTTTTGGGAGGCTGTCGTACAGCCTGTCCTTGGTCTCCCTCCCAGCCATTCTTGCTGTTCCATGAGAAAGGAGAAAGGATGACAGAGGGGGCAAAGAAAGTGCGTCCAGCTCCCTGAGACATTCCAGCTGTGGGCTCATCCTTTTCCAGGGCACTGCACACACACTGGATGCTCTGCTCCTCCACCAAACTTTAGGGAAGTAAAATTTCACATCTGTTTGGAGCTGGAGCAGCAAATAGTGCTAGAAGCATTCAACACTCGAGCTCCACCAGGGAATCCAGGCCTCAGGAAATGCTGTCTCCAGTCAAAGCACAAAAGCAGGTGGTGTTTGTGCAATAGCAGGTTTCGTTCGCCTGCAATGCCAGCATACCCCACGGGTGCCAGTTAGCAGTCCCGGCTGCTCCTCTTCCAATCCAGCTCCCTGCTAATGTACCTGGGAAAGCAGCCGAAGATGGTTCAAGTGGTGGGGCTCCTGCCATCCATGTGGAAGCCCAAGATGGAGTTCTGGATCGCTGGTCCCTGCCATTGTAGTCATTTGGGGAATGAACCAGTGGACGAACACCTGTCCCTCCCCCTCTGCCAATCACTCTGCCTTTCAAATCAATAAAACCAACCAACCAACCCAGCCATTCCTAAGGAAAGGCCCTGGTCAGCTGAGTCCCACCCTGGCTCTCACCTTGGCTGCTGCTCTCCCAGATCTCGGTGCCCAGGCTGCTGCCAGGCATGGTCACATCACCTTGCTCGAGGCACAAGTTGTTTTGCTTTTTAGCAAATCGAGGAGGAATGCGGGAGGAAAGGCCTCGACCTTTGACAGGCACCTGAGGGGAAGAAAAGGCGCTGCAGCCCGCCTGAGCTCGGAGCAAAGCTCAGTCCTCCCAGCACCCACATCGCAGCCCGGCACGCCTGATGTGTCGGGGCACAACCACGGGGGCGACTGCCAGCGCACAGGCTGCTGACCTGCGTGCCACAGGAGCCAAGGACACTGACTGGGTCTGAATGCCCCCCTCCAGCCGCCACTACCTACACAAGTCACCCTGCCCGAACCCCGGCCAGCTCCCCCCGCCACAGAAGAGATTGACAGCAGATGCTGGGAGGTGATACAGGCTTCACAAACGCTCTTTCTCCCTCTCCGCCTCAGGCTTTCCCCAGAACCCTCCATCCCTCAGCCCCCGTCGCCTTGCACCGCCTCACCTGCACGGCTTGCTCCTTCTTCCTCCTCTCTTCCTCCAGCAGGCGGCGCTGTTTCTTGGTCAGGACTTCAATGAAGCCTTCACCCACCACAGAGCCGACCTCACTTTCCTCCCCAGGGCTGGACCCACAATTTTCCATGATGGCAGCTGAACCAAGATGTCACAGGAAGAGAGTCTGCACTCAGCAGAAAGAAGAACTGCCCAACACAGCAGGTGCCCGAGAGCCAAGGACAGGCTCAGTGCAGGGGCAGCCGCTGCACACGCTCTCGGGGCAGAGGTCTGAGCACCAGACCTCTGGTGGTGACGGGGACCCAGCAAGGTGTGAGCAGACACGAGGGTAGGCTATCCGCGGCTGCTCCGCTCACCCCAGAGCCTGCCTGGGGTAGCTCTCAGAAGCTAGTGCTTCCTGAAAGGCCAAACTCAGCAACCCAGGGAGACCGCAGGGCCATCGGCTCTGCTGGGGTTCTTCCCTCCACAAGGATGGGTGGGTGCCACACTCACTTCCATAGCTCAGGTCAAACTGCTTCCGGGCCTCCCCCTGCTCACTGGCCCTCTGGACAGCCAGTGTAGCCTCCTTCTCCGCCTTCTTAGTGGTGGCTTCAGGACTAGCAGAGTTGGCATGGGTGGCCCGTTCCAGGGCGTAGGGCGAGTGGCCGCTCCCACTGTTGCAGCCACTAAGGCCTCCTGGCAAGGCCTCATCTGGGGACCTAAAAAGAAAAAAGAGGATCCTGTGAACTCAGAAACGACCAAAGTCTGGGAAGGAAGGAGAAACTGCATACGCACGGGGCCCACACAGACACAGCAGCCTGACCTCGGTCCAATTCCCTCCCCAGCTCTCATCAGGCAGCATCGGCCGGCCTGTGTGGCCGTGCACCAACACACGCGGCCAGCGGCCACCCATGGCACAGCTGAGCACGGTTCTCCCTGCCGTGGGGACAGCGGCTCTTCCTCCAACCCCTCCCAGGCTTCGGTGCTTCTGTTCTCTCCACGGCAGAAGGGGAAGGGATGTGCTTAGAACAGGCTAACCCTTCTGCTCTCATCCAGGACAGCCGGCCAGCATGGAGCCAGGGCTCCAATGGCTATGTCTTTAGGGGACCACCACCCCAGGTTCTGTGCCCTGAATTCTAAGGAGGGCAGGAACTGTGAGCACCCCTCCTTAGGATGCCCTGAGGGCAGTGAAGGCCTCGGCTCCCCCTTGTCCCCCTTGTCTGAGGCTCCTAGTATACACATCAGTGAGCCCTTCGCCTGATACGGGCAGCCTGTGGACAGTGAGCCAGACCAAGCACAGACCAGTCACCAACTCCAGAGAAGGGACACTCACGGGACCTGAGGCAGCCCAAGCCCCATCGCCCCTACTGGGTGACAGCCGTCTTCCCTGCACCGTGCTGCCGCTCCGCCCTGTCACGCAGCAGCACTGCCAGGGGCCAGCCACCCCCTCCGGCTAGTGCAGGCAGGAGGCCAGCCGTGAGCAGCCGGCACACTGGCTGGCAGCAGCTCAGGCACAGAGGAAGCTGGTGGACTGACCGGTGCTTGCCAGGCTCCACACAAGGCGAGGCCCTACGCAGCAGCAGCAGCCCTCAATGGCCCTGCGACACACATGGAGGCTGAACTCTCGGGACGGCAGCTGCAGAGGATCCCTGGGGGTGGGGGACTCTACTGTCAGTTTTAGTCTTGTCAAGCCACAACAAAAACACACCACAAGAGGCAGACAAGCGATGCAAGAGTGAGTGATGAGACGCTCACACACGACGGCCCGGCAGGTGCCTGACACGCGGCGGGCAAGCATGCATGGGGTCAGTGCTGCTGAGCAACAGGACAACAGAGGGCCCGAGGAGCTCTCGCGTTACCTTTTAGCTTTCACAGGTGTCCCACTCTGCTGGCTCTCGTAGCGGGGGGACGCTTCACCACCACTTGGCCTAGCAGGCTTCTCCCCAAACCCTCCCGGCTCCAGTTTACGGCTCTGTCTGTCCCCCTGGGGCCTCTGGCTGGAGAAGCTGCGCTTGGCCATCTCCTTCTTCTCCCCCAAGCTGGCCCCACACAGGCCTCCATCCCCTAGGGGCGCAGGTCCAGCCCCGTGGCCTTCGCGGCGCTCACGGCGCTCGCTGAAGTCGCTGCTCTCAGAGGCCGTCTCCCACTCCTCGTTGCCGTGATCAGAGGAGTTCTGGTAGGAGAGCTCGGGGGACCTGCGGCCCCCGGCACCACTCTGTTCCCCAGGACAGAGCTTGGATCTGCCCGGCCACTGCCCCGGCAGCAGATGGGGCTCCTCTTCTGGGCCCCACAGGCCCAAGGACTCCCGCTCCTGCCGGAGGCGCCGGAAGCGAGGCGGCTTGTCCTGGCGTGGAGGGCGCCTCCTCCGGAAAGGCCGGATCTCGGCGTTTTCGCAGTCAGCTGCGTGGTCGTCTTGGAAGAAGGACGACCTCTTGTCGTCCAAGCGGCCGTCCTCCAAGGCCCTGCTACCAAACACGTCGGCGTGTTTGTAGGAGTCGGAGACGTAGTCTCTGTCGGAGGCACGCCGGGTGCCACCTGCGTCGGAGCCGTACTCCTGCCAGGAGCAGCCCGCGCTTCGGCTCTGCCAGTGGGCAGGCTCTTTGGAGAGGAAGGTCCTCCGCCCGTAGCCACAATTGCTGAGCCGGGGTGGGAGGGCGCGCCCGAAGGCCCGAGGGCCCCGGCTCTTAGCATCTAGCGCTCCCTGGTCCTCGCAGTAGGTCTTGTTGGAGCGCCAGGAGTCTCTCTTCAAGGCGCTCTCCTCCCGCTCTGGCAGCAGGCCCTCGTTCCCGGCCTCGGAGCCTCTCTGCCGACGCCGCTTGGGCAGCTCTTCGTACTCGGAGCCCTCGCTGTGCGTCTCGCTGGCGATCCTTCGCCGGGGTTTGGCTCGGGGGCACTCTTCTGGCTGAGTGAAGTCCCGCAGGCCGCGGCCCCGGCCGCCTCGCTGGCTGCTGCTGTAGATGCCGCGCGCCCCCAGGACCCCCCCGCCACAAACACTGCCTCCACTTCCGCCAGTGGGCCGACCACGGAAAGTGAACTCTCTGAATCCACGGCCCCGGCTCCGGGCCTGCCCTCTGCCCCCAAAGGCTTGCTCCTCGTCAATGAAGATCCAGTTGTTCCGCTTTGTTGGGGGGACATCGCTGGGCTCACGCGAGGGTCTGGCCTCCCACGCCTTGTCGGGCTTCTCATCATCTTCCAATTTACTGGCCTCGTGGCCAAGACCAGGACGGGGAGAGCTCTTGGCCTCCACAGTGGAGGGGGAGGCGTTGGCCAGGGAGGGGTCGTTCTCCTCCTCCTCCTCCTTCTCCCCCTGGGGAAGCGGCTCCTTGGCCTTGGCCAGTCGGGCGCTGGCCTCCCCCGGGCCCTGCTTGAGCTTCTGCAGCTCCTTCTCCTTCTCCTTCTCCTCCACTTTGAGGGCTTTCAGGACAGGTTTCTTGATGGGGCCCGACCTCCGGGTCCGGCCTGGCTGCTCCTGCTGCTGGCTGCTGGCGCTCCGAGGCTCGGGGGCCCACTCGGGCTCTGAGGATGGCTGCTTGCCGGGGCTCCCTTCCTTCTCCCAGGAGGAGACGTTGCAGGACGACTCCTCCTGGGGGGCCTCCTGCTCAGCAGCACTGGCTGTGTCAGCGGCCTTTGGCTGGTGACCAACGTCCCAACTGCCATACTCGGGCTTTTTCTCAGCAGGGGTAAAGTCGGGCTCCAGTGGGGAGCGCCTGAGGTTTTGGGTGTGGCCCGCAGGAGCACCTGCTTCCTGAACATTGTCTTGGGGTGGAAACACAAGCTCCTGGCCTATTCTTTGAGAGGAGACACAGCTGTCAAAGTCTGCTTGGGCCTTCTTGTCAAAAGCACTCAAGTATTCCTCCGCTCTCTCCTCAAAGAGAGTGCGGGGGGCACTTACGCCCCCTGGCCTTCCGGGTGAGGCAGAGTAAGAGCTTTCATTCCTGAAAAGGAACCAGAAAAACCAGTCAACGTGATTGGAGCTTGGTTCCTGCTTCCATGCTGAACACAGAGCTTAGTTTTAAAAAGAAAAAAAAAAAACTAAAAAACAAAAACCAAAAACCACAAGCACCAACACTTGCTCTATCTTTCAACACGTCTCAGAGCTGCCGGGCCATGGCGGTGGTGACCTTGTAGTCCGTGAGCGTGGAGAAGGCAGCGGCCACCAGGTGGGCTCAGCGTGCCGCCCTGGAGACAGAGGAGCGAGCAGTCCCCTGGTGCAGAGTGCGCTGGAGCCTGGCAGAGTTGGTGAGAGTCGGGCGCTCGGGCCGGCTTCGTTGACTTCCACAGGAACCAGCAAGCCCCGCCTGCCCACATTTCAGCAGCCCCCAGCAGTCTCCGTCCCACCATCAGAAGGAGCCCCCCCACACCAAGCAGCCAAGCAGTGCTCCCCACACTCCTTCCCCAGAGGGCACACGAGACTGTCAAAGGAGCCCGGCTGCCCTGCGGGGCGTCTCCCAGGACAGCACCTCTGCCCAGGGGCCTCAGCCAGGACTGGACTCCTGCTGCAGTTGAAGGCATCTCACCTGACGTGCATGTCCACAGCCAAAGTGTCACTCGGCTTTGGGTGGGGAAGTGAGTAGCCCTTGCTCTGCAAGGCCATGTAGCCCTCTGGGCCCCACACAGGGGCTGGGTCCATGGTGGTCACTTTTCTTTCCTGGAGCGAGGGCACACAGTTCTGCTCCTCGGAGCGACAGCCAGTCCCACTCAGAGAATCTTGTGGCATCATAGGTTTCATCAGTCCTGAAGAAAGCAAAGAACTCATCTACGTTATCGCATTCAGAAAGCCCTGCTCCAGGCCCAGGGCAAACAAAGAGCCCAACCGTCACATGCACACAGCACACGCACCGCATCAGCATGGGCTCTTTGTCTTTCCCGACCCAAGAAGCTTCGAAGGCACACTTGTTCAAAGACCCGGAGTCCACTCTTGGTTCCCAGATGAGGAACCTCTGTGTTGAATGTCACATAACACTTGCCAACAAAAGCTGGACATTTCCTGTTAGAGTCCGTCAATGCTGGCCAGAAGGCTGGCCAGGGCTGGTCAATCAGCAAGGAGAATTTCTGTGCAGGGAGATGTGCTCAACAGACCCCAGGGAGACACACTACCTCCCAGAGAGCTTCGAAGAAACAATGAGGTAGCATTTATTTGACTCGAGATCCTTACAAGATTTAGAAACAGACTTCGGGACTTTCTCCCCTTGTATTTCTACCCCTAAGACTGGTAGCAACACTCCGCACCTTTGTGTGGAACTGAGGAGATGGTAAAACAAGGCCCAAAACAAGGTTGTTCTTTTTTGTTTGTTTGTAAAGATTTATTTATTTATTTTGAAAGGCAGAGTTAGACAGGCAGAAGGAGAAAGAGAGAGATGTTTTCCATCTGCTGATTCACTTCCCCAGATGGCCGCCAACGGCCGGAACTGGACCAATCCGAAGCCAGGAGCCTCTTCTGGGTCTCCCACATGGGTGCAGGGGCCCAAGGATTTGGGCCATCTTCCACTGCTTTCCCAGGCCATAGCAGAGAGCTGGATTGGAAGTGGAGCAGCCAGGACTAGAACTGGCAGCCTTATGGGATGCCAGCACTGCAGGTGGTGGTGGCTTTACCCACTACATCAAAACACCAGCCCTGGCTGTTCTTTCTTTGAGCTGGGATAATGGTTTTGCACCAGGCCAGGGGACTGAAGCTTTCCTTTAGCACGGAACTTTTTGTTCAAATGCTACTGATGCACACTCAAATACAAAGTCAATCTGATTGAAGTGGTGGTGGACAGCCCTCCTGGAACCCTGAAGTTACTCACCATTGTTAAGCATTTATTACAAGCTATATACCTCTCCTCGTTTCTGGTAGTATGACTGACCTTGAAAAGCCCTCCTACCACAGAAATGCTGCACAGAAGTATCAGACTCTGTTTGTTTATTTGAACGTGGGAGAGACACAGAGGTCTTCCATCCGCTGGCAGACTTCCCAGATGGCTGCAGCGGCCAGGCTGCAGCCAGGAGTCAGGAGCTTCACCTGGGTCTCCCAGATGAAGACAGAACAATCTGCCACTTGCGGAATGAAACAGTGATCTTTCTCTCTCCTTCTCTTTGTAACTTCCTTTCAAATAAATAAGTAAATCTTTAATTTTAAAGATTTACTTATTTTAAATTTAATTTTAAAGATTTACTTATTTATTTGAAAGTCAGAGTACACAGAGAGAGGAGAGGCAGAGAGAGAGAGGTCTTCCACCCGCTGGTTCACTCCCCAATTGGCCACAACGGCCGGAGCTGCACCGATCCAATGCCAGGAGCCAGGAGCTTCTTCCGGGTCTCCCACGTAGGTGCAGGGGCCCAAGGACTTGGGCCATCTTCTACTGCTTTCCCAGGATTGGAAGAGGAGCAGCCAGGACTAGAACTAGTACCCATATGGGATGTCAGCGCTTCAGGCCAGGGCGTTAACCCACTGTGCCACAGCGCCGACCCCTCAAATAAATCAACCTTAATAACAAAAACAAAAAGACCTCCTAAGTAGGGTCAGCATCATTGATGCAGTGGGTTAACTTTGGCATCCTATGTGAGTGCATGTTCGAGTCCTGGCTGCTCCACTTCCAATCCCGCCCCCTACTAATGTGCCTGGGAAAGCAGTGGAAGATGGTCAAATTAGCTAGGCCCCTGCCAAATCACATGGGAGACCCACACAGGAGTTCCTGGCTACTGGCTTCAGCCTGATCCACCACGGGCCATTGGAGCCATTTGAGGACTGAGCTAACGGATGGAAGACCTCTTTGTCTATCTCAGTCTCTCCCTCTGTCACTCTGCCTTTTAAAAAACAGGGCACGGTAAGGGCCACACTCTTAAAAGGGGTATCACAAAAATGTGTTTTTTGTTATTGTTAAAAGATTTATTTATTTATTTCAACGTCAGAGTTACAGGGGCAGGGAGGGATCTTCCATCACTGGTTTATTCCCCAGATGACTGCAATGGCCAGGGCTGGGCCAGGGCAAAGTCAGGAGCCAGGAGTTTCTTTTATCTCTCCTATGTGGGTAGCAGGGTCCCAGGCACTTGGGCCATCTTCCATTGCTTTTCCCAGGCCATCAGCAGGGAGCTGCATCAGAAGTGGAGCAGCTGGGACATGAACTGGCACCCAAATGGGATGCCGGCATTGCAGGCAGCAGCTTTACCTACTATGCCACAACACTGGCCCCCAAATCTGCGCCCTTTGTTACAGGGTATTGATTAGGAAGTTTTTCCATAGTGGCTTGGAGGAGAGCACAGTTCAGATTCCTACCTTCCAGAATGGCCCAGGAACAAAAGGTGGTTCTAGGCTGTCAATAAAGAGGCAGGGGTTGTAGTGCAGCAGGTTAGGTTGCCACTTGGGATGCCACTCAATTTCTGACCCAGCTCCATGGCAATGCATGTGGGAAGGCAGAAGAGGATGGCCCAAGGACCCAAGTCCTTGCCGCCCATGTGGGAGACTGAGAGGGAGTTCTTGGAGTTGGCCTGGCCTAGCTCTAGCTGTTGTGATCATTTGGAGGAGTGAACCAGCGGATGGGAGATCAACTTTTTAAAGACTTATTTATTTGAAAGGCAGAGTGACACAAAAAGAAAACACATCAAACTCCCAGGGAATACATAAGCCCTCAAATCATATCATAATGGATCCTCACAGAAAAAACTACTGAGAACGTGCAACCTAACATGAGCAGACAATTGTGGGGAGTGATTCCCTGAGAACTTTGTGAGACCCTCCCCAGCAAGGAGAGATAACAGAGCAATCCGTTCACTGCTGGACGGTTATGCTCACTGTGACTAGAAGCCTAAATAAAAAACGTAAGAGAAACACAAGAAAACACAGTGGAGGAACAAATGCTGGTAATTAAATACAAAGTCACTAAAATTAAATCTCATAGACAATAAAATGATTAGAGTAGGTGTTTGGTGTGGCAGTTGTGAAGCCACTTTGATGCCTGAATCTCATATCGGAGTGCCTGGGTTTCAATCCTGGCTCTGTTCTCAATTCCAGCTTTCTACTAATGTGTGCCCTGGGGGGGCTGCAAGTCTGTCCCTGCTAGATACTCAGGAGACCCGGATGGAGTTCCCAGCCCTGGCTTTGGCCTGGCTGAATTCTAGCTGTCATTGCTACAGAATGAGGGCTCTCTCTGACTACCTGTTTGTCTTTCAAATAAATAAATGTTTTAAAAATTAGAAATAGAGGCCGGCGCCGTGGCTTAACAGGCTAATCCTCCACCTTGCGGCGCCGGCACACCGGGTTCTAGTCCCAGTCGGGGCGCCGGATTCTATCCCGGTTGCCCCTCTTCCAGGCCAGCTCTCTGCTATGGCCCGGGAGGGCAGTGGAGGATGGCCCAAGTCCTTGGGCCCTGCACCCGCATGGGAGACCAGGAGAAGCACCTGGCTCCTGGCTTCGGATCAGCGAGATGCGCCGGCCGCAGCGGCCATTGGAGGGTGAACCAACGGCAAAAAGGAAGACCTTTCTCTCTGTCTCTCTCACTATCCACTCTGCCTGTGTGTGTGTGTGTGTGTGGGGGGGAATTAGAAATAGATTAGACAGTGTTGGAGAGAGAACAGAACTGGGAATTAGTTCTCAGGCAACTTCATCAAGTAGAATACATGCCTGCTTCTGTCCTACAACAGCAAAACTGAACGACAGACAGATCAAGGCCAAATATATATGATCTGACCATTTAAATCCCAGCCTTTAGCAGACAGACCGTATACTTGGCCACAAAGTAACTATGTTAGAAATTAATCCATAAATATAAGCTTATAAACCAGAAATTAATGACCGAAGACATGAGAAAAAGAACAGAATAATTTCAAAGGAAATAGAGAATAAAGGGGCAAAAAGCAGAAATTAATGAAATAAAATGCAAGTTAAGACAAAAAAAAAAAGAAACACAAATAAATACTTTTTAAAAGGCATTGGAAACCTTGGGAAAGGCTAGTCAATGGGGAAAAATCATCAAAAAGAAGGCATGAGAAATGAACAGAGGGGCTGGCATTTGGCCAGCATCCCACATGGGCGCCTGTTCAAGCGCCAGCGGCTCCACTTCAGGAGGATGACCCAAGCACCCGGGCCCCTGCCATCCACGTGGGACACCCACATGACGCTCCTGGCTCCTGGCTGTAACCTGGCCCAGGCCAGGCCATTGCAGCCACCTGAGGAGTGAACCAGTGAATGGAAGATTCCTCTCTCTAACTCGGACTTTTAAATGAAAGACCAGACTGGACTCCAGGTGGGTACACCCTTAACCACTACCTACACTATCTCAGATGCTGCAGGTGTGGCCCAGAGCCCACGAGGCTCACCTGAAGGATGTAAGGCTGAGGGGTAGAAGTCCACAGGGGTCCGAGTGGGTGTGATCCGTGGGTCCATGTAGGAAGGCACCATCATCCACCTGGGATCAAAGCCCAGCATGTGGGGGTGGTGCGGGTAGAAGGTGCGCTGCGGGTGGGCAGGCGCGGGATACACAGGCTGCCAGTGCTGCATCTTGTACAGCTGCTCCTGGTCAGGAGAAAACAGAGCTGGTTAGACAAGGACAGTGGGGGCAGAGCCACTTCCCATATGCATGCAGCTCTAGCTTCTAGCAGGAACACAGCACCCAAGTGCTCCAAGGGGAGACCCCACGCGATCGGGCTGGGCTCCCTCCCGAGGCTACAGAAGGGCACACCATTACCACCCGAGTACCCAAGCAGACCTGTGCTACATGAGCAGGCAAGCTCTCTCCTGGGACTGTCGGCATGCCGGCCGCCTCTCCTACTCCACGGCCACCACCTCGACGAGGGCAATCGTTTTCACACACCCACGCCCAGGCGCTGGCCCAGACTCAGAAGTCCTTGCTCTCTACCCAGCAGCCTGGATCCTGGGCGGCCACACGTGATCCACAACAGCCTGGAACCTGGGCGGCCACACGTGATCCACAACAGCCACACATGACCCACAGGGTCCTGCCACAGCCTGCCCGAGCTGCCACTCTGGTTTCAGCTCCCATAACTGCCCTTAGCTCACGACAGCCCTGCCTGCCCACATCAGGCTGGGGAGACCATACCCTCTGTGATGCCCTTCTTCCCTCTATCCCTAAACCAAGGTTTCCAGCTTTTAAAAAATGTTCCTCTGCCAGCCTTCATAAACCCCTCACGAGGCCACCTCTGGAGCTACTGAGTGCTGAGCCAGGCCGCCAGCCCAGGAGGGCTTCCACTGTGACAGCAGAGAGGCGCCTGGCAGCCTGAAGCTCCCCCTGGGCTGGATTCTTCACTGACAGTCACAGCACCTTCTAGGAGTTCCTCAGTCAGACGACTGGAGCTACTCTCCGGTCTCCCAGGCCACACAGGAGGCTGCTGGCCTCGACCCAACAGCACCTCCTAGCTAGGCTCCAGGCCCTGGGAACTCACCCAGAGGAGCCACCATGGCGTTTGTTGACTTCCTCCCATGCCTAAGGAAGGGTTCGCTCATCACTGCCTCCCCCACCCCTACAGAGTTCCCCGGAGCAGCTGTCACTACCGCACCTGGTACGGCAACGTCAAAGATCTCCCCAGTCCACAACCCTCCTCCGAGCCAGCGAGTTACTGCCTAGTACTCACTCACAGTACAGCGCTGCAGAAGGAGGGCAGCCCCTCAACACTCCCTAGAGCCTGGGGGAGGGGAGGGGGGAAGGTTTGGAGGAAATTACACAAGACAGTCGGGAAAGGCTTAAAACCTTCCCTGTTTCTCCAGGACACACACACTGCAGAACATCTTCAATTCCTGATAGTAACAACCTAGCACACTGCTAGCTGCAAAGAAAGCCAGGCGCATGGCTCCTGCTACTCCAAGGTGAGCAAACGTCACTGAGGGCCGCCAGCTGGGCGGGATCTGCAGCCTGTCACCCCTTCTGCAGGGCACAAACGCACGTCCTTTTTAGTTCGCAAAACACCAACGATGGTGAGGCAGAGGAACCAACTTACATGTGGCACTGCACAAAGCCCTCATCATCACAAAGGGCAGTCCGCAGCTGCAGCGGACACGCCTGACGCTCCATGCCCATGTACGGCTAGTTCCGTCACCAGCATGAGCCGCTAACACAAAGCCTGCACATGTATGTCCGAACCCAAAGCTGACATGCCTCTTTCTCATGGCTCCTCTTAATCCTGCTATGAACGAACAACTACTGTTCCAGCTAAACTAACAGAGCTAGGGCATACACCACTATCTTCCTGGGTAGACCAACACACCGAAGAGCTCTGTTTGTTCCCAGGGTCTCTGGTACTTGCAGAAATAAATAACGTTCGGGGCTGATCTTCCAAAGGAACCACATTTTGAGGAACAACTCCAGACTTCCCTTCTGGTGACTTTCAGGTTTTGTTTTTTTTTTTTAATTTTTGACAGGCAGAGTGGACAGTGAGAGAGACAGAGAGAAAGGTCTTCCTTTGCCGTTGGTTCACCCTCCAATGGCCGCCGCGGCCAGCGCACCGTGCGGTTCCGAAGCCAGGAGCCAGGTGCTTCTCCTGGTCTCCCATGTGGGTGCAGGGCCCAAGCACTTGGGCCATCCTCCACTGCACTCCCTGGCCACAGCAGAGAGCTGGCCTGGAAGAGGGGCAACCGGGATAGAATCCGGCGCTCCAACCGGGACTAGAACCCAGTGTGCCGGCGCCGCTAGGCGGAGGATTAGCCTGTTGAGCCACGGCGCCAGCCCTCAGAGGTTTTGTTTTTTAATGTTTGCTTTCATCTACTTGAAAGGCAGAATAAGAGACACAGAGAGAGAGACAAGAGTGATGTTCCATCCACAGGTTCACTCCCAGGTGCCTGCAACACAGAGGTGGCAGGGACCCAGGAATCTGAGCTGCCTCCCAGGAAGCACTGGCAGGAAGCTGGATGAGACGCAGAGTAGCCAGGATTTGAACCGTCACAAGATGCTGACGTCCAAAGCAGCAGTTTAACCGGCTATGCCACAACAGCTGCCCCTGGTTTCGTCTTTGAATTGGAGAGAGAACATGTGCTCAGGAGCTAGGTCCATCTCTGACAACAGTCTAAGTGTCTCGGCCGCCTACCTGCTGTGTCTGCTGCTGCTGGCGCTGGAACCGGGGAGGAAGGGTCTTCTGGTACTTGCTGAACTCCGGTGCAGGGGACCCAGCCTCCCTGGCCTCCTCTTCGCTGCTGCTGCTGCTGCTGCTGCTGCTGCTCTGAGCCACCGCTGGGGAGGCTGTGGGTGCCTCCTCTGAGAATGTGGGGGGCGCTTCCTGCACAGGGAATTCTGGGGAGCCTAGAGAACAAGCAAGCAAAGGAACGTGCTGTAGGGAGCTCCTATGCTCAGTCCAGCCAATGCTGAGCAGCAGGTGGCATGTGTTCTCAATGTCAGACTGGTGCGTCCACTGAACCCAGCGCTGTGCACAGTGTGACCCAGGCACCAGTTCACTGGTTTCCCATCAAACTCTGAAAAGAGGCATCACCCACTGTCACTGTAGAGATGAGAAAAGTAAGGGTTGAGCTCAGGTCAGTCAGTGGCAGAGCTGGGAAGAAGTTTTATCTAAAGGGACTCTGGTGAACCACAGAGTAGTCCTGAACTCACTGACAGGCCATCTATCCATTACTCCACACACAAACGCGACAGCTCCAGGATCACGTGACCTGGGCCCACTTAGTCTCTGCTTGCCTGAATCGCAGCCATGCCTGCCCCACAGTCTTTGTGGAAATCTCCTTTACCTAGCACTGCTCAGTGTCTCTCACAGCCATCTGCTGTGTCCGTTTCAGAACCACACACTCTAACAGGCAGAAAGGCTTCATGCCACGTCAGAGGTCGTGCTGGCATTTGTATCTCCGCTTAGCAATTGTCATAACAGCATAGTGGTGATGATAAAATCAGCACGCTGCTATCTGCCTGCCAGAAACTGCAACGTACTTCATGTATGTTGTTGGAAAATAGAAGCAAATGATTAATTTATTTTAGTGCAAAAGATTTCTTAAGTCCATGCAGTTTTTCACATATGCATTTCCATAAATATTTTGAAGATCCTCATACACACAGATTTCAAAAACTTTTGCACCAAAATACTTTTCATTCCATCTTCCACAGACTTTTGGCAGACACCTGCTATTCATCCCACTTCACCGACAAAAAAACAGGCTCCAGAGAGATAAGACCCACAGCATAGCCAGCCAGGAAGCTGGAGCAGGGTCACAGCTCAGGCCCCGGACCAAGGTCTGAACCCTTAGTGACCGATGGCTCCAAATGTCATCTGCTTGTGAGCCACAGGAAGCCATGCAGGAGCAAACAGTGACCACAGTGCAGGGACCCCAGACGGCGACAGGAGGGCCCTACTCACCTTTGCGGCCGGCAGGGCCGTTCTCCTGTGGGGACGCCTTCTCAGCGCCTGGAGATCGGGGGACTTCCTTCTCCACCTGCTTCTGGGCCTGCTTACACTTCTGGTCCAGCTGTTTGAGTTTGGCCGCGCAGGCAGCCAGCCGCTCTTCCCGGGCACGGCGCTCCTCTTCCTCCCGGCGCTTTCGGGCTCGTTCCACAGCCTCAGACATCTCTGACTGGATGAACTTCTGCCGTGGGGGTGGCTTGTCCTCTTTGTCCTCAGCAGACTGTTGCCGGAACATACTGCCCATTGAGGACTTCTGCCAAGGGAACCAAGTCTCTGATGAATGGGTGGATCACAAATCCAGGAGCCAGGGCCACTCCCTCTGGGATCCACTCTTCTGCCCAAAACCCTCCAGAGCCTCCACGAGACAGCACAATCAGGCGACAGGCAGACTTTTTTTTTTTTTTTAAAGATATTTTTATTTATTTGAAAGGCAGAGTTAGAGAGAGAAGAGGAAAAAGAGAAAGAGATCTTCCATCCACTGTTCACTCCCCAAACAGCTGCCAACAGCCAGGGCTGGGTCAGGCTGAAGCCAGAAGCTTTTTCCAGGTCTCCCATATGAGTGCAACAGCCCAAACATCTGTGCCATTGTCAGTTGTTTTCTCAGGCCATAAGCAGGAGTTGGATCGGAAGAGGAGCAGCCGGGACTTGAACCGGTGCCCATATGGGATGCCAGCATCGCAGGCAGAGGCTAAGCCTGCTATGCCACAGCACCAGCCTCTGAACTGGGTTTTAGTCCTGATCTGTCCTCACTATACCTGGAAAGAGGTTTGGCAAATACCGATTTTCTACACTGCATCTGTAAAATGCAGCTAACAAAGGAAGACCTTGGGACTATGAAGATGAAAAGAAATCATACGTGCGAAGCTCTCGGCGCTGTGACTGACAAGCAGGAACAGTAAGTGGACGCCCCTCACCACTATCTGACACAGGAGATCAGGGCACTGGGGTGGGCAATGAAGCCACGGTCTGCAGCGCTGGCATCCTATATGGACTCTGGTTGGAGTCCTGACTACTCCACTTCCAATCCACATCCCTGCTAGTGCGCCTGGAAAAGAGAGCCCAAGTGCTTGGGCCCCTACACCCACGTGAGAGATCCAGAAGAAGCTCCTGGTTTCAGCTTTGGTCCGGCCCAGCCCTGGCTGTTGCAGCCATTTGGAAAATGAAATCAACAGATGGAAGATCTCTGTCTCTGTCTCTCCCTCTCTCTTTTAACTCTGCTTTTCAAATAAATAGATCTTAAAAAAGAAAAAGAGAGAGAGAGAGAGAGTATCAGGGCCCCAATGGGTAACAAAACAAACCATCTCACTCCTCCTTCCATGACAATACATAAACCCTTGGGAATAAAGAATCCCAGGAAAATGAAATCCACGGTAAGACACACAAGTGCAGCTTCAGAGCAAACGTACAGAAACGCTAAGGAGCAGGCATTATGGGACACTGGGTCAAGCCACCGCTTAGGGCACTCATCGGATGCCCCACTTATCGAATGGAGTCCCTGGGATGGAACCCAACTCTGGTTCCGGTACAGCTTCCTGTAAATCAACGTGGCAGGCAGATTACGGCCCAAACACTTGGGAAACCTGCCACTTCCTGGCTCCTGAGTGTGGCCTGGCCTAGCCCTAGGTGTCACAGGCATCTGGGGAGTCAAACAACAATAGAATATCTATCTGTCTCACCACCTTTCAAATCAAAAAACTATTTTTGAAAAAAGATTTATTTATTTATTTGAAAGGCAAAGCTACACAGAGAGAAGCAGAAATAGAGAGAGGTCTTCCATCTGCTGGTTCACCCCCCAGATGGCTGCAATGACGGGAGGTGGGCCCGTCTGAAGCCAGGCGCTTCCTCTGGGGCTCCCACGTGGGTGCAGAGGCCCAGGCACTTGGGCCACCTTTTGCTGCTTCCTCAGGCACATTAGCAGGGAGCTGGATGGGACTGGAGCAGCCAGGACTCGAACAGATGCCCACATGGGATACTGGCCCCCTAAATAAAACCTTAAAATCTCTATTTTGGGGACCGGCATCACAGTGCAGCACGTAAAGCCACTGCCTACATCCCAAATGGGTACCTGTTCAATTCCCCAGCTACCGCACTTCCAATCCAGCTCCCTGTTAATGGCCCTGGTGCTTGGGACCCTGTACCCCCACAGGAGACTTGGACAAAGCTCCTGGCTACGGGTTTCAGCCTGGCTCAACCCTGGCCATTATGGCCCCAGGGGAGCAAACCAGTAGATGGAAGAGCTGTCTCTCCCTCTATCCCTGTAACTCTTTCAAATAAATAAATAAATCTTAAAATAGCTAAAAATAAATAAATAAATAAAAAAAACCAAAAAACCAAAAAACCCCAATCTACCTTTCGGGCATCTTGAGCTTCTCTGAGAGTGTTGCTGTGAACCCTTGACAACACCCAGATGGACCAGTGTACCTGATCCCCAGACACTGAAATGCCAATGAGGTCTGAGGATCGAAGAAACACAAGGGGGGCCAGTGCTGTGGCGCAGCGGGCAAGGCGCTGCCCACAGTGCAGGCATCCCCTACGAGTGCCATTTCAGCAAAAGATCACCCAAGTGCCATCTTTCAAAAGGGAAATCTGGATGGAGGTCCAGGCTCCTGGCTTTGGCCTGGCCCAGCCACAGCACTGTGGCCATGTGGACTGAACCCATGGATGGAAGATCTCATCTGAGTAGCAGACTGTAAGCCACTGATACAGTAAATGAATAACTGAACACTGACGAACAGTGGCATACCCAATGTCTCAACGTTTTTCCCCACTCAATTCTCATCCATTACAAATGGGCACATTATGTAACTCGGCAGCCCCCACATTAGCCAAGAGATCAAAGCACGCACTGTCCGAGGCGGACAGCAGCGTTCCAGACGTGGGGGATACAGCAAGGAGGGGCAGCTACCACCTGAGAGATTCCCGCCAATGATCAAACCGAGGACCTAATGAGGAAGCACTGACAAACCCAGTTTGGGGCCACTCCCCTTGCTGTAACCTTCAGAAGCATTCAAGTCATGAGCTCTAAGGCAAGGCTGAGGAAGTGGACAAGGAGCCCGGGCAGCCACGGGGACGTGTGAGGGGCGTCGGAAGAGGACAAGGAGCCCGGGCAGCCACGGGGACGTGTGAGGGGCGTCGGAAGAGGACAAGGAGCCCGGGCAGCCACGGGGACGTGTGAGGGGCGTCGGAAGAGGACAAGGAGCCCGGGCAGCCACGGGGACGTGTGAGGGGCATCCACGGGACGACCTGCAGAAGCCAGCTAGCGTCTGAGCAGAAACGCCACTTCCTGGTTTGGCTGTGATTGCCCAGAGGACTGCCATTGTCTGGGCAGGAAACAGACACCAAAGTGCCCTGCAGTAAGAGCACTGGGTCTTTTTAACTGGCTCAGAAAGACAGTCTCTGCATTACACTTCCAACATTTGTGTAACTATATGGTCAATGCCAGATTTTTTTTAAATCAGTAATTAAAAGAACAAAACACCCACCCAGGACTTTCCAAACTCAGCCATGAACGTACTGAATGCATGGGACAGTCAAGCAGGGACTGTCTGGGAATTCTGGTCCACAGGAGTCTGAAGGGGGCGTGTGCCATCTCAGCGCATCAGCCACGCACAGAGCCCTCCGGGCCCACAGTACCTGGTAGTCGGGGCCTGTGGCCCAGCCGTGGAGCTTTCTGGAAGGTGGCTGTGGTTCTGGCAGCTTTCGGACGACTCGGGACGCGAGCGCTGCTTCGCCCCAGTCCTTCCCTTCTTCTTGGGTGCGCCTGGCATCAGCACTGTCCGCAGAGCTCACTGACAACTGCCGCTGTCTCCTAGGGTCCCAGCTGTTCCTAGGATGCACCACATTCAGCGTCAACTCTCCCCACTCACTCGCAGCAAGTATGGCCTCACCGGGAATTGCCGAGTCGGCTGTCCATATACCAGATACCTTCACGTGTGAACCTCAAAATCCATCACCAGCACTCATCAAATCACTCTTCCACACCAATCTCCGGGTGGCACGCATCACAGTCGTCATTCCACTGACCGCTGAACAGTCCTCACTACCCCATCTTTAAGAGCTGGTAACTGAATCTCAGAGGCGAGGGGGAGCCAATCTCACGGGGAGGAGCTAACACTGGAGCTGGGACACCCAGACGAACGCCCTTCTTATACTATAGCTGCTCTGTGCTTTGGATAAACGAAGTGCTTAACTAACACTCTGCCAGACCCAGATGTGCCCAGTCAACGAGTGTAAGAGCAGAGACGGGCGGGGACAGGGAGGGCTCCTGTGTGGCCTGCGCACATCCATGTACATGCACACGTGCAGAGGGAGAGTTCAAGACAGAAAGTGACTTCCACCTGGACTCTGAGAAATGGAGACCACTCAAGTCTCTGACCCATGAGAGAACGCCTGTGTTCGTGAAAGACACCTACGGTGTAGTACGCAGGATGGGCCAGAGAGCAGGGTGAAAAAGGAGACAAACCGGATAAGCTCCGGCGGTCCAGAAGAGGCACAGAGACAATGACCAAGCAGGGATGGGATCAGAGGGTCGCGGTGAGGAGAGGGGCCGAGTGCATAGGAGGAAATGAAGAGCACAGCAGAGGCGGCTGGGAGCTGCCGGTGTGAGTCTGCACGGTGAATGGCTACAACCCGTTCAGAGAACACTGAAAAACGAGCAAGATTCCCGTGGACGCAGTCTGGGTCTCTGAAATTTAGCTGTCTGCTCAGAGCCCGCGGCAAAGCTGGGCCTAAAACCCACACCTCGGCAGGCACTGGCATAGCAGTTTGGGATGCTGCACACTGCACCAGGGGACCTGGTCTGAGTTCCAGCCACCTTCCTGCTAACGTACACCCTGTGAAGCTGCAAGTGATGCCCCAGTGCTTGGGTTCCTGCCACTCCAGGGGGACATTCCGATGGAATGCTGGCTTCTGGGCTTTAGGCTGACCCAGTCCTGGCTTTTGTGGGCATTTGGGGGTTTTGAATCAGCAGAGAAAAGATCTTTCTCTTTCACAGTGTACTAGTGCTCAAACATGTTGATAATACTTGATCTTTGCCTTGAATTTAAATTCTCAATCAGGTCTCCTGCCAAGCTTACTGTGCCGGAAACCACCATAGAAATATGCCCCAAGTGCATTCAAAGCGTTGGTTGAGATCAAACAGCTTGGAGATAATTACAGAATCCTCTAACTCACTTTTCTGTATCCTCAGAGAAAGCGTGTCAGGTGCTGACCACAACAGCTCCTGGGCTTCAGGAGCTCTGACGTGAAGGATGGAATAGAAAAGACAAAGCCTTACAGACCTGTGTGAACACTCAGTGACGAGAAAACAGAAAGAAAAGCATGTGCAGTACAGTGAGGCCTGAGACTAAACCACACACACCACGAGGCACAAAGCAAACACAGCAAGCAGAGCACAAAGGAAGCTGGCAGTCCCGCACAGGAAACCAAGGGGAGCATGCACACTGCTGGTCCTCAAAGGACGCGGATTACAGCAACCCTACGAATGCTTTTTAAAATGTGAGCCAACACAACAACATTATGGTAAAAACTAGAGGGAGCAGAATCCAATGTGATATTTTCCAAAGGGCACTGAGTAAATCTTGTCCAATGAAATGATCCAAAAAAGAGAAGCTAAACGTGGTTAAAGAAGTCTGAGAAACCTGGCAGAGGCCCTGCTGCCTGCTCCTCACCTCCTGGCAGAGGCCCTGCTGCCTGCTCCTCACCTCCCTAATACACTGCAACACCTTCAGGGTGCTGAGAAACCCCAAGGCAAAGAAAGAAGCTGAAGCCAGGGTGGCTTTCCAAACTTCCTTGGCCACAAAAGCCTGTGGCCTGACATCCACAAACGGGCCAGGCGAGCAGTGGCCTGGGTGACACCTGTGGGGATGGCACAGTGGTAGAGAAGCTACCGGACACAAAGCACGGCTCCACTTCCCCAACAGCCGGCCTCAGCGGCTCTCACCTCCCTATCTGCAAGACAGAAGTAGTGGCTGCCCCTGCGAGGCTGCCATGGGACTCGGGGACGCTCTGGGAGACCAGCACCAGGAAATGTGCCTGTGCCTGTGCTGCTGCCTTCAGTGACCGGGGACGGTGCCGGCAGGAGAGGGAGTCTTACCATTTTGGCCTGCCATCCTTCGCAACCTCCTCCTCCTCTTCATCATCGCTGAACTTCAGTTTCTCAGAGTAGTCCACTTCTTCATGAAGGCCTGCGACAGCAGGAGGATCCAGGAACAAGGAGAAAAAAACGAGAACGTCAATGGT
The DNA here is from genome assembly GCF_033115175.1 of Lepus europaeus. Lineage (NCBI taxonomy): Eukaryota > Metazoa > Chordata > Mammalia > Lagomorpha > Leporidae > Lepus > Lepus europaeus. The sequence goes on from NC_084838.1 coordinate 3,883,638, forward strand.
GTGCAGGGCACCCTGAGAGAGCACCCGGCTTCAGCAGGAGCCACGCCACATCCACTGAGGAGCAGGTCACACCCAGCCACATCCGCCCCACAGGCCCTGCAGCTGACAGTGAAGGCGGCAGTTACACTAACCCTCCTGTGATACTCGATTTCCCTCTGACATGTACGTCAAGGCACAGGAGAGTGAGCAAAGCAGGCACGGGGAACTGACAAGAGGCCACCCTCACAATAAGGAAACCAACAGGGAGACCGTGAGCTCAGGTTCTGCCCTGAGCATTCCCCAATGCCGAGTGGCACAGGCGGCAGAAAGCATCCATACTGCTCAGCAGGCAAACAAAACGTGACAGATCCACACCACGCGGTGTCATGTAGCCACAACAGAGTGAATGTGGACACAGGCTGCTATACGAGGCACCGGAAGAGCATCATATTCAGAGCACGCAGCCAAACATGGACTCGTATGTATTCATATACTGCGTGATTCCATTCATAATAAATGCCCAGAATATGCAAATACACATACAGAAAATAGTCATCAGAGGGCTGGGAAGAAAGAGAACTGGGGGGGCCGGCGCTGTGGCACAGTAGGTTAATCCTCTGCCTGTGGCGTCAGCATCCCATATGGGCGCCGGTTCTAGTCCCAGCTGCTCTTCTTCCAATCCAGCTCTCTGCTGTGGCCTGGGAAGGCAGTGGAGGATGGCCCAAGTCCTTGGGCCCCTGCACCAGCATGGGAGACTGGGAAGTAGCTCCTGGCTCCTGGCTTTGGATCGGCTCAGCTCTGGCCATTGCGGCCATTTGCAGAGTGAACCAACAGAAGGAAGACCTTTCTCTCTGTCTGTCTCTCTCTCACTGTCTATAACTCTAGCTCTAGCTCTCAAATAAGTAAATTAAATCTTTAAAAAAAAAAAAAAAAAAAAAAGAGAACTGGCAGTGTCTGCTACCAGATACTGGCTCTTTTTTGGATAATGGGAATGTTCTGGAATTGAAAAGTGTTGGTGGCTGTACACTCTTGTGAATATACTGAAAATCGGTGAACTTGAAAAGGCTGAATTTCATGTTATATGTAAATGTTACATGAAATCTCCTTTAAAAAAAATATTAACCAAGATATAAGTCAGGGACCAGCGCTCTGAGGCAGCGGGTTAAAGCCCTGGCCTGAAGCGCCAGCATCCCATATGGGCGCCTGTTCAAGTCCTGGCTGCTCCTCTTCTGATGCAGCTCTCTGCCATGGCCTGGGAAAGCAGTGGAAGGTAGCCCAAGTCCCTGGACCCCTGCACCCATGTAGGAGACCCGGAAGAAGCTCCTGGCTTCAGGTCAGCATAGCTCCGGCCATTGTGGCCATCTGGGGAGTGAACCAGCGGATGAAGACCTCTCTTTCTGTGTCTACCTCCCTCTGTAACTCTTTCAAATAAATAAAACAAATCTTTAAAAAAAAAAAAAAAAGATGTAAGTCAATTGCAAGGTGGAGTTAGAACAGATGAAAAAGCACGTTGTAACCATATGCTGCCTGCTAAGAAGTCCTTTGGAATACTAACACAAATGAGTTGACAGGAAAATTAACAGAAAAACAAACCGTGAAAACAATTAACAAAGTCAGAGACATTGTATTAATACAGGACAAAATACGTATTTTTTTTTTAATTTGAGAAGCAGAGAGACAAAGGGAGAGACAAAATGACAAAGAACCAGACACACCCTGTCCCTACAGCTCCCAACCACTTGCTGGCTCCCCCAAACGCCACAGTCACCAGTGCTGAGCCTGAAGCCAGGGGCTCACTCACATCTCCCACCATCTGCTGCCTGACAGCCAGCTCATGGGCAGAAAGCTGGAGTGGAGAGCACAGCACAGCCAGGACTAAAACCCCAAGTACTAAAGCACGGAACACACACATCCCAAGCGACATCCACTGCTAGGCCAAATGTGCACCACACTTAAAAATTCTTCGGGTGGGCGGGGCAGGGCTGTGGCACAGCAGGTTAACGCCCTGGCCTGAAGCGCCAGCATTCTATATGGGCGCCGGTTCCAGTCCCGGCTGCTCCTCTTCCGATCCAGCTCTCTGCTATAGCCTGGGAAAGCAGCAGCAGATGGCTCAAGTCCTTGGGCCCCTGGCACCTGTATGGGAGACCTGGAAGAAGCTCCTGGCTCCTGACTTCAGAGAGGCTCAGCTACAGCCATTGTGGCCAATTGGGGAGCGAACCAGCGGATGGAAGATCTCTCTCTCGCTCTCTCTGCCTCTCCTCTCTCTGTGTAAGCCTGCCTTTCAAATAAATAAATAAATCTTTAAAACACCACCACCACCACAGTGTTAAAAAAAAAAAAAATGAATGCACAGGGCTGGCACTGTGGCGTAGCAGGTAAAGGTGCTGCCTGTGATGCCGGCATCCCATATGGGCAGAGGTTCAAGTCTGGCTGGTCCAGTTCCGATCCAGCTCCCTGTTGCTATGTCTGGGAAAGCAGTGGAGGATGGCCCAGGTCCTGGCTTCAGACTGGCCCAGCTGCGGCCATGGCGGCCATCTGGGGAGTGAACCAGCAGGTGGATGATCTGTCTCTCCCTCTCTATAACTGTGCCTTTCAAATAAGTAAATAAAATCGTCTTAAAAAATGAATATGCAAGGAATCCGATGGGAAAACATCTTTGTGAAACCTTAAAGTTACAAAGGACGGGGCCGCCGCATGGGCCCTGGTTCAAGTCCTGGCTGCTCCACTTCAGATCCAGCTCTCTGCTAATGCACCTGGGAAAGCAGCGGAAGATGGCCCAAGTGCTTGGGCCTCTGCATCCACATGGGAGACCTGGAGAAGCTCCCAGCTCCCAACTGGTCCAGCTCTAGTCATTGCAGCCATTTGGGGAGTGAACCAGATGATGGAAGCTCGCTCGCTCTCTCTCTCTCTTCCCCACTCTCACTCTCACTCTCTGTAACTCTGCCTTTCAAATAAATAAATCTTTAAAACAAATTTTAAAGGAATTGCTTCCTAGAGACTGGAAAAGAAACAGAGTGGACAAGGGAACACCACACCAGTCACTAGGAAAATGCAGCCCGAGAGCAGACCGGACACCACCAGACCCACCAGAACAGCTACGGTTAAACAAGCGGGAAACTCGGAGGAGGCCGAGCACCAGATCCGCACACGCTGCTGGCGAGGTCAGACAGGACAGCCATCCATGCAGACAGAACAGTTCTGAGTGTAATCACAGACCTCCCCTTGGACCCAAGTATTGTATTCCCAGATATCTACCCAAGAGAAACGAAAGTGTTACTCATAATGGATTTTTGAATGCATGAGCAAACTGTAGGAATTTGGCACAAGGGAATTAATCTTAGCAGCTAAGCAATCACCAACATACACAGACACAACACCACTGACGAATACCAAACGCATTGACAAGTGTGGCAGTTTGGTGCAGTCCAAAGTTGAGACGTGCTTGGGATGCCCACATTCCACATAGGAGTGCGTGGACCGGAGACCAGCACCCATTTCCCAGCTAGTTTCCTGCTAATGTGCACCCCAGGAAAACAGCCTGAAGTACTTGGGACCCTGTAACCACATAGGAGATCCAGAGGAAAGGTCTCGGTATCAGTCCCTCTGCCTTTCAAATCACAACAACAAAGAAAACGTTTTCAAAAATTCTAAATGTGGAAATTGCATGGTGTCAATTCACTTGAAGCTCTGTGGCAAAAGTAATCAGGAGAGGCAGACGCCTGGACAGAGTGGAGGAAGAAGACCAATGGCAAGAGACTGAGGGGACTCTGGTGTGGCAAGGGAAACATTGCTCTTTGATGTGGGTGTTGTTACACAAAGAGTATCCACTTGTCAAAATTATACAAATAAGATGGGTGCTTGGGACTGTCACTGTGGCACAGTGGGTTAAGTTGTCACCTGCAACACTGACATTCCTTTCAAGCACTGGTTCAAGTGCTGGCTGCTCCACTTCCCATCCAGCTCCCTGCTAATAATGCATGTGGGAAAGTAGCAGCACAGGCGCCAGTACTTGGGCCCTTGCCACCCAGGCGGGAGACCCGGAGGAAGCTCTAGGCTCCTGGCCCAGCCCTGGCTGTTGTAGCCACTTGGGGAGTGATGCAGCAGAACCATCTCTCTCTGGCTCTTCCCCTCTCTGTAACTCTGTGTGTCAAAGAAAATAAATTTATTAAAAGATTTATTTATTTATTTGAAAGAGTTCCAGAGAGAGTGAGGGACAGAAATAAAGTGAAAACTTCCACCTCAGGCTCACACCCCAGGAGCTTCACCCAGGTCTCCCACTTGAGTGGCAGAGCCCCAAGTATTTGAGCATCTTCTGCTACTTTCCCAGGCCATTACCAGGGGACTTTATAGGAAGTGGAGTAGCTGGGACCTGAACCGGTGCCCATATGGGATGCTGGCGCTGCAGGCAGAGGCTTAACCTTCAATGTCACAGTGCCAGCCCCATAAAAAAGTGTGCCTTTCAATGGATTTGGAATTTATCTGAAAACTAAAATTACTGCATAAAAAAAATAAGCAGGTAGGGGGACAGACAGAGAGCTGGAACAGATGAAGTAAGGATGCCAAAGTCTGCCACTGCTCTAAGACCAAAGCAAGGCACAGCTCACGTCGAAGGCCCCACCAGGCTGAATGCACACGAGGATCTATCGTCGTCACGCCTGCTGTGCCTCGTGAAAACACAGCGTCATGCCCTGGCAGGCAGGCTTCTGCGCTGCCCTCCAGCGATGCCCACCTGCCCAGCCGTCGTCAGCGTCAGTGTCCAAGTCATCAAGGCCCTTCAGGTTCTCAGCGTTGATGATGGTGGGCCGAGGCGCCCGCTCTACCAGCTGCCTAAGGGGACGGATCGGGCGAGTCATCCCCAGTCTGTTTTCTTTTCTGAAGAGAAAGAGAAGTGGTGATGATGGACTCATGCTCAGAGAAGCAAAATCAAACACTTTTCCAAAAGTCAGTTCTACAGCACAATGGTTCTTATTTGACATACCATTTCTATCATTTCCTCTGAAAAGAGATATAGAGAACAATCACATCTCAGAGAGAAGTTCCACGGCATCCTGTTAGCCTGGCTCACTGCTAATGCCTAGGTTAGCAGCAACAAGCATATGCCAAAAGCCCTACTCTGCCAGGAATGTGGAAACATAATCCAATCTCTCACCCACCCCCAAATCCCAGCCCCCAACACGCTCTGGGTGTCTGGATGGCTTCTGAGTCCCCTGTGGTCCCCAAAAGACGAAGCCTTTTCATGCATCAGCCCATCATCCTGACCGGCATCACCACCAGGAGTCAGCCCTCCACAGGCCACGGTGACACAATAACCTTACCCATCTTGGTCATTCATCTGGAACTGTCTAAAAGGAACACGGGGTTCCAGGCGGAGCTGAGGAAGGGGGAAAGAGCCTCGTTCCACTGTACCCTGGTTCTCGGATGACTGTGGCGAACACATCTGAAACATAACACCAATGAACAGGATTTCCTGGTACTGGCCCAGACTCCAAGTTCCGTCTAAATCAGAGTTTGTCTCAGAAAGTGGAAAACGGGAAAAAGAAACAGGAAAGTCTTGGGGTTTCCTGATGAACCCTACCACCAAATCCCCCAATTTCTTTCCTTCTATCAGGATGTCAATTTGGGGCTTACGTCAGGGACTACCTGCCTCTCGTTTTCCTAAAGAACCAAGGCTAAAGTAACATCCACATCACCAGGGGAAGAAGCCAGAGACTCTTTAGATTTGAAAGGGGGTGTGGGGGGGGGGGGGGAGAAAATGCAAAACTACTGGAAACCTCCAAAGTAGGGCTATCAGGGCCCAGAGTGAACTTGGGAGGGAGAGCCCACGGTGGACATTCAACCACTGGAACTAGGTTCTGCCTGCAGTGAACAATCCAACCTCATGGGAAAAGATGCACACTCTGAAGACTTACAAAAGCAGGAAGCATGTCATGGTATGTAGGTGGGTGGTATACATTTCCCATGAACTGTGAAGCCCCTTTGCGGACAGGCTGAGCCGGGCGGAGAGAGGGGTCCTTAGAATCGCTGGTACATGCCGAGGAGGGGGCTCCGTCTCCCGCACTCGAGTTCCTGCTGCCCAGCTCAGTTGGGGAGGCGCCCAGAGACGTGGCAGAAATTATGTTTCGCCCACCGCCCTCCCTCCAGCTTGTCACATCTGGAAATCGAAAGGGGCAACAGGGGAGAGGAAAGAGGAGGGGAGGGAGGGGTCACATGAGGTTCTGAAGGTAAAAGGACCCCCCTCATTCACCAAAACACAAAAAACAGAAACAAAACTAAGAAAAATAAAAAACAGGAAAAAAATAAAAGTCAAGGACTGTCCAGTCTGTTAGGGAAGGCGGGGGACACCTTGCCGATGAGATGACCTTGCTGGGGAAACCTGACTGCAGAAGCAGTGTGAAACAAGATCTGCTCAGAAAGGAGGCGAGGGGAATTCAGACACGGCTCTGCCTTCACAGAAATCACAGCTCCCGGATCTCCTCCCCCAGATAAGCGAGACAGAGCCAGAGAAAGCAGCCTCGGGCCATCCCGTCCACACACACTGACCAGCACGGCCTCACAGCGAGTGAGCTCTCCCAGCAAGCTGCTCTCACCCCTGCGGGGTGGGGGCTAAAGCCGAGGACAACTTGACTGCCTTGGCAGGACGATCCTCCCCCGCCGAGTGTGGGTTTGACAGAAATCATCACACCCCTCCTTCCTTCTCTGCAGGGGACACTTGCAGACCCCAGTGGCTATCTGAATCCCCGGAGAGTGCCCACCTCTCTATGCCATGTCTGTTCCTATGTGCACACACCTCTGATACAGTTTAATTTCCAAGTTAGGCACAGTGAAAGACTGTTAATCAAACAAAATGACCATAGCAGCATACCACAAAAACCACGTGAACGTGGCCTCTCCCATGAAGCTCCCGACCGCGTAGTATGACTTCTAGATGCCACTGGCCATGAGGAATGGACAACATGGCAAGAAAAACTACAGCTGAGGCGAGACCACTGTGCAGGCCAGTGAAACTCAGAGAAGCCCAAGGACCTCTTCTGCAGCCAGACTTGGTTAACAACTGAAACACACGGGGTCCCTGAGCTATGCGGCCAGGCAGGGATATGGAGCCCTAACACTGGTCTGCCCCCCAGCTCTCCAACCACAGCAGCACAGGACCTGGGGCAGCCCAAGGCCACCCCTCTGCAGCCTGTGTCCTCATCTTCTCAAATGACGACCCCAAAAGAGATCCTGGAAGTTTCTTCTCGCTTAAGTTTTTATAGTCCTACAAGGCAAGTCACCTTAGTTAATTCCAGAAAAATGCAATTCTGTCCTAGAGACAATGTGACTATCTGAAGCAAACAGCCCTGTGCAGGCCTTGGGAAAGGCACAGGAGAACATTTAACTGACCAGTTCTGACTGAGCGGCTGCATCTTCAACAGTAAAGGCCCTGGGGATTAATCAGGACAAGCAAACAAAACCTCTTTGCAGTTCAAGACCCTGCAGATCAAGCACCCTGAAAACAGGATCCGCTTCTGGATCCCTGGTGAGAACAGGCGGAAAACCTCTCTCTTGAGCACCACCTTAACCGGGAACCACCAAGGTTCTGAGGAAAACACATCAGCAGTTCAGCATGCTACACAATCCTGCCCCTCCTTGGCCAGACACCAACGAGGGGACAGCAGAGGCCAGTGTTGGGCTGGCAAGAGAACTATCCCCAGGGGAACATGATAAAAATATCGATCCTAATTTGGCTGTGTGAGGGGATGGGCAGAAAACCTGACTTTTAAACAAATGCCCCATGCGCTCCAACTCAGCCAAGGCAACACTGGCTCCGAAGACAAGCTCCCGAACCATCCGTCCAGTCCATCGCTCTTCATCTTCCTTGCCTCAACCACCCAGCAGAGCTAAAGTAGCAACTGGACAACAGATGGGAAGGGGACAGGCCTGCTCCAACCAAGGGGCAGGCAAGGCAGACGTGAGCCCCAGGCAGCCGAGGGCGCATGTCCAACTGATGCATGGATCAGGCACAGGGCCAAGAGCCAGGCTTCCCAGCTGGCAGCTTGGAGACGCCGGCAGTGTCGGCACCTTGAAGGGAGAGGACAGACAGAAGGGGCAGCTGCCAGTCCAGCAGGCGCCAGAGAAGAGGCCGGGGTCACTTACTCTGAGGGCGGAGGCTTGGTCCTGGCCCATACGACAGATCTAAGACGCCCTTTTCTCTGCCAGCCTTGTCCTGCCCTCCAGCTGCTTTCAGCGTCGGAAATTCCTCGGGAGAGAAGGATAATAGTCGGCTTGAGCCCCTTAAACCTGTCAAGAGAACCAGAGATGAGGAGCAAGTGAGAGCGGCCCCAGAGCTGTTGGCTTTCCCAGCTCTGCACGTCGGAGGCCAGGCTGCCTGGGGCAGCTCTAGGTGACCAGCAGGGGCTAGCAGGTTACAAATGGTGGGATGCCACAGCTGCTCCAGCTCAGCTCCTCTCTCAGTGCTGGACGTATCAGAGGACTCCCCCACTGCCCTGGGTGGCGCCCAGCAGTCTTCACTCTGGCAGCTGCTCTCATACAGGGGTGAGGGTTGCACGAGCCCTCACCCTAGATTTGCAGGAAGGAGCACGCCCTCATTCGTCGTCCTGCCTCTGCCCGCTCCAGTTTGTCATTTCCCACAAAGTTCCGACACCCTAGAAGGCCCAACGTCTCACTCTCCTAACACTGGGAATGGCTTCTTCCTTGGTTGTTCATTCATTCTCAGTATTACAAACTTCACACAAGAAAAGCCTTTACTTCTCCTGTTCCTTCACGTACAGCACTGGCGCCGCAGGCTCTGGGACTCTGGATGCTCCATGTCGAGGCCGAGTGGGGGCCTTCCTTTCATCTGGAGCACACAGCCACGTCTGCCGTTGCAGCCCCAGGACAGCAGCGGCATTGCATCAGGTCGCCCCGCTACGGCACCCCGTTTCTAGCACAGTTCAGCCCAAACTGTCCCCAGGCAGTAACTCAGCACCACTGCCTCACCGACCGCGCCAGGGAGCCAGGGCTGCGACTGCCAGACACACCCGGCCACAATTCCCTGCCGCCCGCTCAACGGGAACGACCAGGGTCACATCATGGTCACCAACAGTTAACCCCAAAGAGGACCTCCACCCTGTCACAGAGGAACTACTGCTTTGGGAAGGGGACTCTGATTCAGTCACTTCATTATGGTAAAAGGTCATTAGCGAAGTGACATTAACAACTGGGAAAAGACTGTCAGTGTATTCTGTCCCTTGTTCAGCCTCAACAGTCACGAAGGTGTTACTGTGAGCATGAATTAAGTTCACCCTCCACCAGTTAAAAGGACAAAGGGCAGAACTCAAAACCTCACACCAGAACACCAGTGTCCCAAAGGTTCCACTGCTTTCTAATGCACACCCAGCAGCTGTGCTCTGCTGGGAAAACTGAGGCAGCAAAAGCAGGTCACGGGGGGGAGGGGGGGGCTCCAGGAGCCGCAGCAGAGCCCCCAGCCCTGGCCTCGGCCCCGCCACACACTCACATCCTCCTAGGTATGTTTCAGGGCAGGTGATTCAGGTTAACCACTCCAAAAGATCACCTTCTATGTGGGGACAGTCTATCAATTCAGGAAATTCCTTCTGAATCCTGAATCTCATAAACACTTGTGGGCAGTGTCCCCAGATCTCCTCGCCCTGACATCGGCCAGCACAAGACAGGAGACTGCTGGAAGCCGAGTCCTCACTCCGGCTGCACCTGGGCCCTGCCAAGCTGTTCTTGGGCCTCCTGGGTGCCGCTGGCCTCACACACTTACTGAGGATTTGGGGCTCCACAGCTACTTTCCAAATCAGTTTACTTCTGACAGACAATACAGTCACATGGTCAAAAGGAAAATGCCAGGGTCAGCACGGGTGCAGCGGGTTAGGTTGCTGCTTGTAATGCCAGCATGCCACAAAAGGGGCAGAGCACTGGCTTGAGTCCCTGCTGCTCCACTTCCGATCCAGCTCCCTGCTAATCTGTCTATGAAAGCAAGAGGAGGTGGCCCAAGTACTTGGGACTCTGCCACTCACATGGGAGACCTAACTACCGGCATCAGCCTCGTCCAGCCCCAGCTGCTGCAGACACTTGGGGAGTGAACCAGCAAAGATCTCTCTCTCCTTCAAATAAAAAAAAATTTTAACAGAGTGAAGTGCCATGGAAAGTTATAAAAGGCATAGATTCCTCTCTCTTATCCACCACAAGTTTTCTGATTCCTTCTAGAGATTCACAGCACTTAGTATGTTTTTCCTTATCCCTATTTCTTTCACAAACGGTAACCCACTATGCAGATCATCCTGCGTGTTCTCACTTACATACTGGAGATCCTGTCACCTCAGTAGAGAACTTTTCTTCTCTTCATACCTGAATTGTGATCCATTAAAGCACCATAATCTTTTGCTGTCACCGTGTTGTGGTGAGTCATCTCACACACAGCCAAGTGTAACTTACAGGCCCTTTCCTCCTGCTGAGGCTCTGGGGTATTTTGGGAGGCAGCACCAAACTGTCTTCCACAGGGTGATGTCAATTCACAACAGGGGCCAGCGCTCTGGCACAGGGGGTTAAAGCCTCAGCCTGCAGCACTGGCAGCCCATATGGGTGCCAGTTCAAGTCCTGGCTACTCCTCTTCTGATCCAGCTCTCTTGCTATGGCCTGGGAAACCAGTAGAGAATGGCCTAATTTCTTGGGCCCCTCTACATGGGAGGCCCTTAGGAGGCTCCTGGCTCCTGGCTTCAGATCAGATCAACTATGGCCATTGCAGTCATTTGGGGAGTGAACCAACAGAATGGAAGATCTCTCTCTCTGCCTCTACCTCTCTCTCTAATTCTTTTAAATAAATAAAATAAATCTTTTTTAAAAAAAGTTCTAAATAAAAATTCCTTTTTTTTTTTTTTACAAAAGATTTATTTAATTTATTTGAAAGTCAGAACTACACAGAGAGAGAAGAAGAGGCAGAGAAAGAGAGAGAGAGAGGTCTTCCATCCACTGGTTCACTCCTCAGATGGCCGTAACAGCCAGAACCGTGCCTATCCGAAGCCAGGAGCCACTTCCAGGCCTCCTGTGCAGGTGCAGGGATCCAAGGACTTGGGCCATCCTCTACTGCCTTCCCAGACCATTAGCAGAGAGCTGGATAGGAAATGGAGCAGCCAGGACCCAAACCAGCACCCATATGGGATGCTGGCACTGCAGTCAACGGCCCCACCCACTACGCCACAGCGCTGACCCCATAAATAAAAATTCTTAATTGTATTCACTTAAAAAAAAAAACTGTTCCCTAGTAGAAAGTCAAAGGCCCACACTACCATCTCGGGAACCCTCTTTACAAGGCACTCTGAGAGTCCCTGAGGGACCTGCATGCGCATCACAACCCCTCCCTTGCTCTACAGATCCTTACAACATGGAGCAGGTTACCCTGAGCTGTCTGCTCAAAAGCATCTGAACATGACGTTGGGAGGCCGGCGCAGTGGCACAGCGGATAAAAACTGCTGCCCGCAGCACCGGCATCCCGTAGGGGCGCCAGTTAGAGTCCTGGCTGCTCCTCTTCTGGTCCAGCTCTCTGCTGTGGCCTGGGAAAGCAGTGGAAGATGGTCCAAGTGCTTGGGCCTCTGTACCCATGTGGGAGACCCGGAAGAAGTTCCTGGCTCCTGGCTTTGGATCCTGGCAGCTCCAGCCGTTGTGGCCATTTGGGGAGTGAACCAGCAGATGGAAGACCTCAACCCTGCCTTTCAAATGAATAAGTAAATCTTTAAAAAAAAAAAAAAAAATGACGCTGGGGTGATGAAATCCACCTGGCCCATGGACTGATTTGTCTGTATCTCCCACCTGGAGACAGAGGCATGAGCCTTCGGTCACAGCGATTGCCACTGAAAATGGCACTTTCTGCTAGGCACGGCCATCTAGGGGTGAGTCTTCTAATGCAAGCTTCAAAGATCCAGCCTAGCGAAGCCCCGGCTGATGGGGATAACGGGAGGGTGGGGGTGGGAGGGGACCCACCAGGGCAAAGGGGGAGAATGGCAGCCAGCGCCCCTCTACAGAAGGGCGAGCAATTGAGAGTCTCCCTAGCTCATTACTTTGATTCGATCCCTCCCACCAGCGTGATCCCCCTGACAGTGTGCCTGGTTCAGCCTGCACAGGGCTGGAAACATCTGTGCGAATGCTGAAAACTTAGCAGTTCATATGGAAAAATCTGGAGTTTTGGTTCTCTAAAAACAATGCTTGCTGACCCGGAACCTGCACGTTGAGGGCTCTGGTCCCTGGAGAGGGCAGCTGGCTGCCCTCCTGCACGGGGCTCACGGGACTATTTCGGCTCTCTGCTCTGGGCCTGCCTTGGAAGTCATTTCAATCTTTAATCCCCAAACCCCTGACACTTCTCCCTTTCGCCCTTCTCCCTCACCCTTCTCCTCCTGCCCTGCTCTGCATGGGACACTCGTCCTCTGCCAGGCAGGAGGCCACCCCACCTGCTCAACGTGCTGCTGCACAGGTCCAAAGGCAAGCGGCCCAACCCCCAGGGTGAAGCTGAAGCCACACCACACTGTCCTTCCTGTGGGCTGGGAGGGAGGAGCTGGGTGTCGGCAACTGCTGAGCAGGTGCGACGTCCTCGGGCAGCGCCGGGCCTCCTCTGAGCACGTCAGCAGTGACACGCAGTGAATGCAGGGGTGACAGCCTTCTGTACAAGCCGCCGCAGCCCCACACTCTGGCAAAGGCAAGAGCCCCACGGAACACGGCCCTCTCTGGTGACTGACAAAGCTGTGGGTGCCAGAACCACTCAGAAAGGGCATTCATCCACCCCGCACACACTCACCACCTTCGGGTCCTGCTGGCTTTCCATTCAGCTGTGCCCATGACTTTGGTCCACCTGGCACTGAATTTGTGTTCTGGAAGAAGGAAGAAAGTAGAGAGCCAGTTCAGTGAGTCCACTATTCAGTGCCTGAGTGGGGCAGCAGCTTCCACTCGAGCCCTGTCCGGATCTCTCAACAGCTTTCACAGTGTCCCACGGCACCCACTCGGTGCTGCAGTCCCGGGGACGGGCACTGGCAGACCCACCTCTGGATGAGGACAAGGAGGAAGGAGGAAGTGACTCTCAAAACCACAGCACTGGTTCTACAGCAAGACTAGGACTCAGATCCATGCTGCCTTCATGCTGTGCCCTGGAACACTCCATCAGGCTGTCACTAACGCCCACAGAGAGCACTCAGTCTTGCTCCAGAGACAGAAACTACTCCAGCACGAGTCTACCAGAGGAACGCAAACACGCCAGCTCTCTCCGCACAGGCCAGCTGCTGCACCCTCTGATGACTGTCACTCAACAAGGCAGGCCTCCTCCACTCATCTGGCCTTGCCTGCGCCAGCCCTCAGCCCCGCTGTCTACCCTCTGCTATCTCATGACACCCCGGGAAGGGACCAGTCACACGCCAACTATGGCTCAGACAGGGGTGACCGACAGACACTCAGCTAGAGTGGCACAACCCAGACCTGTTCCCAGCTCACTGAGTGTCCAAAAGCCCCTTAGAGTCTGCAACCACTGAGCCCACTTGCATGATCTTCAACAGACTCAACGGGCTTCCCTCCCCAGCAAAGGAAGAGGCGCAGAGAATACACCAAGTGCAGCGTGACTCTCCGTCGGCTTGGCTGCCATTCCCCTTGCTCAGCAAGCTCCCCCTTGCACACACGCACCCATCACAGGGGCGCTCCGTGATGCCCTCAGGTGTCCCTACCCACACATGCCACAGGGGCTGGAGTCCTCACTGGGCCGCGCTCACTCTCCTCCCTCACACAATGCACCACACACCCTCCCCCTGCTCCTTCAGGCACTAAACTGGGGAGAAGCCGTAGGGCCGAGAGTGGGTTGTGAAGATCACTGCGAAGTCCATGCCAAGAGCAGAAGCGCAGCATCACCTGAGGAGCAAACCCTGGTGTCTCTGCATCCCCTCCATAGTGAAGGGAGACCAGCAGCCACGAAGATGAGCACTGGATGAGGTGCCTGGTGCTGTGGCCCGACCAGCTCCTCCACCGCACTGCAGCCTAAGCCCTCGGCGACTCTTCAGAAGAGGTGCCCAGGCCCTTATACAGCGTCTCCAACAGTGGGCTCAGATACTCCTGTCTGTCGACACCCCAGAGGCGAGTTTGCTGACTGCCAGGGCTGAGAAACCTTGGGACCACACTCTCACTCAGGGCCACATGCTGGGAAACTGACACAAACTCAGCCCTCCCCCGACTCGTCAGGCCCAGGTGTGAATGGATCCGGCCGTCGTAGGAGCACGAATGTCTGCTCCTTTTTTTCAGTTTCAAAAGCACAGTTCAGTGTTGGCTGCAGAAAGGGTGACGGACAGACAGACTTCCCACGTATGGTCAGAGAGAAGGGAACAGCTTTCCCAGACTTGATTTGCCCGGAGAGCAACACAAAACCAAACTACAGCAGTTCCAACTGTTGTTAGGAGAGCTGGCGAATGCTAGCAATCTATGCTGACGTATCTTTTGTCTCCTAAAAAATTCCTAGATTTCTCATCTAGATTTCTCGCCATCGGCCAAGTCTATCCTGCTGATCTATGTAAATTCAGTGAGGCTCCGATGGACCAAGCAGATCAGGAGCCCCTGCTTCGTTAATTAAATCATAGCTTCCTGTTTGAAAAGCATGTTCAACATTTCAACAAATCAAGGTATTTCCCAGTGTGGCAAACAGACATGCGCCCTTAGAGACATTCAGTTAAGAAAGGTTTCCTCCAACAAGCCAATCTGGGGTGCTGTCCGCGGAGCACGGTAGCACGCAGCAGGCTCTAAGAAGCCCTGCAGCAAGGCAGTGGAACTTGGCTTTGCCAGCGTGCTGCCTCCTGACCCCTGCGGCCTGCCACTCTTGGTGGTCCCAGGTCACTTCCATGGAGCTCACCAGGGAAACCCCGAGGAAGCTGCCAGTCAGCCTGAGTGACGTCACCTCATGGCCAATCAGCAGGAGTCCCAGCAGGTGCCCACATTCTAATCTATACCTGGGGTCTTTCTCTGAAAGCTGCGCATCACGGTTTTCATCAGTGACCACAGCAATTTCCCACGGCCCTGGGTCACTGGGTCAGTCTGCCTCGGGAGCACATTTCTCAGAGACACACCCATCGGTCCGCAGCACCTACCTCCGGACTGATCGACTGAGTCGGTTTCTGCAAACTGGAGACAGATTTCTGCAAACCCGGCGGCGGCTGCGACTCCGGCGGCTGAGAGGCTGTCGCACTGGAACTGGGCAGAGGCAGGACACAGTGGGATGATGGGCAGCACAGGCGGGCTGAAAGGGCCCCTCTGCACCCCCAAGTCACAGCTGCCCAGCGGCTTACTGGGAGCAAGGTCGCCCAGCGGCCTATGCTGGCAAAGACCCATGAGAAACTGAGCCGCGTCTGCTCCACCCACTGACGGTTTACAAGACAGGGCCTCCCTCTGCCTTGCTGTGGAGCCTCTGCAGAGCTTGCTGGAAACAATGGAGGAGAGGGAGGGCTGGGCAGTGGTGAAAGCGAGTCACAGGAGCCCCATCCCCCTGACCAGGATTCCCATCTGCTTTGAGACAAAAGCAAATTTTTCTACCTTCTCAGGGCTAACAAAGAAATACAAGATCATAGTAAAAATAACTTTTTTTTTAATTGAGAGGTAAGAGAGACAGCATGAGACACAGAGAGAAACTGTGAGCTCCCATCTGCTGGTTACGCTCCAGATGCCTATAATGGATGGGGCTGGCAGTGCCAGAGCTGGGCACACAGCCTAGGGCTCCCATGTGGGCAGAGAGAACCCAACTACTTGAGCAATCGCTGCTGCCTCCCAGGTTGTGCACAAGCAGGAAGCTGGAGTCAGCCACACGGAGCAGGAGCCAGGAACGGAATCCAGGCAGTCTGATGTGGGGTGTGGGCAGTTTAACCACTAGGCCAAAGACCCGCCCCAAAAAGAAGTTTCTAAATATATAATAACACAGAATTTTTCACAATCTGATCCTCTAGAGGGAGGGCTTCATACACCCAGGACAACACCATACATATATGGACTTCTGCAACTTTTTAGTTTAATATATTTGAACATCTTTTCCTACTATCTACCTCTTTCTTTTAATGATGACATAGAAATGGATGGGCCATAATCTGGCCAGTCTCCAATGTGGGTATTTTCCCTAGGAAGAGACAAAATTGCAATAAGCGGGCCAGCGCTGCGGCTCAATAGGCTAATCCTCCGCCATGCGGCGCCGGTACCCCAGGTTCTAGTCCCAGTCGGGGCACCGGATTCTGTCCCGGTTGCCCCTCTTCCAGGCCAGCTCTCTGCTGTGGCCAGGGAGTGCAGTGGAGGATGGCCCAAGTGCTTGGGCCCTGCACCCCATGGGAGATCAGGAGAAGCACCTGGCTGCTGCCATTGGATCAGCGCGGTGTGCCGGCTGCAACGCGCCAGCCGCAGCGGCCACTGGAGGGTGAACCAATGGCAAAAAGGAAGACCTTTCTCTCTGTCTCTCTCTCTCTCACTGTCCACTCTGCCTGTCTTAAAAAAAAAAAAAAATTTGCAATAAGCGTTTTTGTATGTGCACATCTTTACACACCTTTACACACTGTAAGATCCTAGAAACAGAACTGCTGGATAGAGAGATGTTTTAAGTTTAAGACATATTGCCAGGGGCTGGCACTGTGGCGTAATGCGTTAAAGCTTTGGTCTGCAGTGCCAGTATCCCATACAGGTGCCGGTTTGAGTGCCAGCTGCTCCACTTCCGATCCAGCTCTCTGCTGTGGCCTGGGAAAACAGCAGAAGATGGCCCAAGTGCTTGGGCCCCTGCACCAGGCTCCTCCTGGCTTTGGATCAGCACAGCTCTGGCCATTGCAGCCATTTGGGGAGTAAACCAGTGGATGGAAGACCTCTCTGTCTCTGCCTCTGCCTCTCATTGACTCTGCCTTTCAAAAAAAAAAAAAAGTTGCCAAACTGCCAGCTAACACAGCCATGCCCACAAGCAATCTTCTGCGAGGGCAACAGGAGAGGACTCTGAATGACGGCCTCTGTCTGCCACAGCGGCTTCCCAGTCACTCTTTCTATTCAACTTTCCACTCAACGAGATGCCAGGAAGGCAGCAACCCACTTGGCAAGAACCCAGCCAACGTCAGTGGCTTTATCTGTGAGCCGAAGCCAAATCCTACACAGACGCTCTTGCAGGCTTGCGCTGGCCCTCCTCTCACGTCAGCGTCTACTAACACAGAAGCTTCCAGGCAGTGGCATTGTGTTCTCCAAGCCCAAGCACTGAACCCTCCCTGCTGCCAGCCACCCCCACACACTCCACCAGCTCCGTTACGCCCCTTGGGGGGCCATGGCCCAGGCACAGCAGAGAGCCACCTGGGGTCTGCTGCCGTCTCCAGCACGCCTCTTCACCAGCTCCTGCGCGTGTGTTTTGAATGATGGCCCTCACTGGAGCCTCCCAACACTTTCTACACCCATGCTGGGAAAGACTGGAGAAAGGAGGGAGCGATGCTTTTCCTCTCCTCTCAGAACTTCCAACAACAGCTGCATGCCAGTGCGCTCCTGCTGTGAGGTGTACCACTGGCACGGAATGAGACCATGGTTGCCCCTGCCACACTCTTCCTCTGGGCCAGGCCCTTCATGAAGTACTGGACCTGTGTTATCACTCCTCACAACCTGCCCTAGGGCCAGGTGCCATTCCCACATCCAAGGGTGGCCTCAGAGGCTCAGAATGAAAGACTCCCCAGGTACACCTAGCTGGAGATCGCACAAACGTCAAGTGTACTGCCAATCAACGTGACTGTGATTCCTAAGCAAGCTTACATAACAGATAGGGACCTCCTCCAGTCACTGCTACTTTATAACCATGTGGCTGGATTATTCACTCTCTATGTCTGTCTCAAATAACTGCAGGGCACAATTTTACAGAAGTGGCTCTGGCCATTTCCACCACAAGCTGGAATGTGAAGGACACTGGCTGGTGGGCTGCACTCAGGGTCCCATCTGCTGTCCTATTTCCTGCACTGGCAGGGAAAGCATGAGACACCCAGGGTAAGATGGTGCAAGGCACCTGTGAGTTTTGTCTCTGTTCCCCAACTGGCAAGCCCAGCAGCAAGTTTCTGCTGCCTGCCCTGGCAAGGTCGTCCCTCCCAGGACAAATTTGCCTCCCTGGCTGGACAGAGACGTGCACCCGGGTCACGTGCCACGGCACACAGCTGCTCTGACTCCCTAAGGACAACTCTGCGCCAGACCCTTGGCCTCCTATGGCCTCCTGAGAGCAGTGCTGGAGGGGGTGAGCCTGCCGGGAGGCGGTACACTGAGACCCCAAACAACGAGGACCACGTGTCCACCCTACAGCAGCCTCCTCGTTCTGGGCAGCTGCTATGCCCCCAGGGACACCCACCTCTAGGAGGGGAAGACCTAAGCACTAGCTCTGTCCCCAGAGGCTCTCACAGGAACTGGCTCCGAGTCATTGCATAAGCTCCCCTTGGGGACAAGGCCTTTCCTAATAAGGCACCGAGGGACACTGATCCCTGGGGACAAGGCTGCTCACAGAAATGAAGCTGCGTGGGCTCCAGAGGCCAGGAAAACTGAAGTGAGGAAGCAAGAAGCACACAAGGCCACACCAGAGAGAAAGGAGCTCCATGTGGAGCCCCGGGTCTCCAGCCGGGGCTGCTGCCCAGCATTGCCTCCATCCCCGCGGCCCCGGCCCCGCTCTGCGCCTCCCCTGTGCTTACCTCTTTGGGTCTTGCTGGTCCTGCTTGTTTGCCCATCCCGTCCCGTCCTTGGGTACTATAACGATGTTGGGGTCGTTTCCTTTGTTCTCCGACTTCAAGCTTGGCAGGTTTGCAGGTGGTGGCATGCGCCGGGCTGTGGCAACTTTCCCGAGACTCTGTAAGCCATGTCTAGGAATAACTGCAGGGGAAAGGGTGGGACAGACAGCACACAGGAAAGCTGCAGCCCCGAGCGGCCCGCCGCAGCCAGCTGCACTTTCAGACTCGGGGTGAAGAGGGAGCTCAGCAAACACGCGGGGCAGACGCAGTGGGACACCAACGGTCTGCAGCCACCTCAGGAGCTCTTCCTGAGGACCCCAGAGACAGAGGCGGCTCAGCACAGAGCTAGGCCCAGAAACCTCACCCCACACAGCAACCATCTCTGGGCAAGTCCTCAGTACGGCAGGACTGTGCCTTCACCCAGGCCAGGCCCGAGCAGGGGACCTTGGCCATCCGTGGGCTGCAGACAGGATCAACATGAACCTTCCCCACCAAGTTTTAGAATATCAGAACCAGGAAACTGAAAACAGTTAATGCTAATGCAAATGAAGTTCCTCTCCAGCCATCAGACTGGTAAGAGGAGGACCAACCCACTGCAGCTGGATCAGACCACCCACAGGAGGCAGAGGGTGTCTCTACTTCCCGAGCCCAGACGGGTCTGCACTCTGGGCACGTGGGAGGCTTTGGTTTGGGAGCTGCTCATCAAGGGAAAGCTGAGGAGTGGCCTCAGCCTGCTTCTTACCTGAGGATCTGACCGCGTCTACTGATTTTCCTTTATACTTATCAAACAGGCTGAGAGTCGAATACTTGCTTTTCCCATCCTTGCCCTTGGTTATTTGCCCCAAACGATCGGACATTGCGATGAAATGTCATCTAGTAAGGAAATTTTTCTCGGCACCGCTCCCAATCTGCCTTTGAAATAGGGGGGAAAAAACGTGTCAATCACCAGCACCTCCGATGCAGCAGACGGATCCAGCAGACTTCAGGGGTCACGGTTGGCCTGGAGATCTGAAGACAGCTCTGGACCATCCTTAGGAAACGCCCTTGCCGCCACAGGCAGTTGACTCACAGGTAAGAAGTGTCTGCAGACACCCCAAAAGTGATCCATAGGCTAGGCCACCCCCAAGCCCACACTTTGTTAATGATTCTTGCTGTCTGAACCAGCAGCATCCGCTGCACACCACGACCCCGCCGTGGAAGCTCTCACATACTCAGCCCTCTCTCCAATCCAAGGGCAGCTCTTCAAGATGAAAAAGCAACGCTCACCCCTGTAGAATATCCATGTACCATCAGAAACAGAACAGCCAGGACAGGGGGAGAGACATGGCGCACTTGGGCACTTGGGCCCAGGCTGCTCATCTCAAAGAACAAAGACAAATCAAAGGCAGGCAACCCAAGTAAGCAAATCATTCAGCACAGCGGGGTGCATGCTGTCTTCCACACCGCGGAAACAGCAGCCAGAGAGGAAGCGTCTGCATGGGGCCTTTCTTCCCCCATCTGCCAGCAGCCATCAGGTACACGCTAGCGCTAGCACATCCAAGAGTGGAGTCGTGCAGAAAGAAGCAGTGGGACGCAAAGCGCTCTCTCCTGAGGGTCTCCTGCCGGCACCACTGCCAGCTCTGTGCCCCACAGAGCGCCCTGGCAAACATGCAGATAGAGATGCAGGCAAGGTCACGTCATATATGAGTCCTATACTCTGTGGTGGCTGCAAGCACCCAGTTCCTAAGGCTGCAACCCACAGCAAGCCTGCCCACCATGGTATTAATCAGAAAAGTTTGCACAAAGCCTTCAGTCTGTTGCCAAGGAACAAGCTGGACGCCATGCTGGGGCTCTAGGAGTCCTGAATCCTTAGCGGGCTGTGAAGATGCCTTGTCAAATTCTTTCAGGTCACCCTCATGGATCCATTCCACAAAGCTATCAGAAGAAATCCTGACACCCAGTGGACCCCCAAACCAGTCCATGAGTACAGGGAAATGCGGGGACTGCCGTGGCCTCAGGAAGAACAAGTTCACCACACTGCGGGTTCTGGCGGTGCGGCCTGGTGCACTCAGCTGCACCGCTGCCGCTACGACAAGCAAAGTTTGCAGAATCCGTAGCCAACAACCTAGGACACTTGTGCCTGCTATAAAGCCAGTCTGCGACTGCAGAGGTGTCTGGCCAGATTACGAGTTCCCCGCAGTGAGACTTGAAGACTGCCTGATGGAGCTACTTTGTCTTCATCTTACACAGCAGTGCTTAAGATAAGCTACGTGGTACAACAGGTGTGAGAGAGGAAAAAGATCTGCCTAGGCAACAAAAGCAGCTCCCCCAGACACCCCCGGGTGAAACAGCCAGCACCCAGGGCTGACAAAAGGGTGCCCACCTGTGCACCTGCACGTACAGACATCCAAGAATCCCCCTCTCCCCACCACTTGCTGACCTGCAGGCATCCACGTGTCCAGCAGCACTGTCCTCATCACTCACTCACTTGCTCTCGATGTGAACACTGCATGCCCGGGAGCACTAAGAGGACTAAGAGTTTCACTGCCTTTCCTACACCCAACTTCAACTATAGGTTCCAAACCTGATTAAGAAACAAAAACAAAACAAACAAACCAAAAAACCAAGCAAGTGACTATTACTCCCCATCACCAGAATTTATGTAAGGAGAAGATTAGGCATGTTAATTACATATCCTTAGCGACTGTAAAAACATCCACCAACTAATCAAAGGCACTTGGTGGTAGGTGCCACAGTAAGTTCCCACTTCACCACTCTGCACTTAAGTCACCCAGGCCAGGAGAGGCAGCCAGTGTGCTAAGAGGATGGCAGACCCAAAGAAGGCTCTGGAAATGAAACGCTGTATTACAACCCAAGACACCTGGGGGTGTCACCTCTGCATGCCAAGAAGGATTCTGTGGATGTCACCGAGTGAAGGGTCTCGGGCGGAGAGATTGCCCAAGCACGAGGGTCCTTGCAGGAGAGGCAGGAGGGTCAGAACCTTGGGACCACAGACACAGAGGCTGGAGAAC
This sequence comes from Lepus europaeus, assembly GCF_033115175.1. NCBI lineage: Eukaryota > Metazoa > Chordata > Mammalia > Lagomorpha > Leporidae > Lepus > Lepus europaeus. The sequence goes on from NC_084838.1 coordinate 3,905,341, forward strand.
GACTAAAGACAGACGAAGAGTGAGCCAAAGAACGCAGGCAGCTTCCAGAGGGAACACAGTCTTGCTAACAATTTCATTTTAGCTCCATTAAGACTCATTTCCAGGGGCCGGCACGGTGGTGTAGCCAGTGAAGCCACCACCTGCAGTGCCGGCATCCCATATGGGCACAGATTCAAGTCCCAGCTGCTCCACTTCCGATCCAGCTCTCTGCTATGGTCTGGGAAAGCAGTGGAAGATGGCCCAAGTGCTTGGGCCCCTGCACCCAGGTGGGAGACCCAGAAGACGCTACCAGCTCCTGGCTTCAGACGAGCACAGCTCCAGCCGTTGCGGCCATCTGGGGGTTAGCCCTGCGGATAGAAGACCCCTCCCCTCTGTGGAACTCTTTCAATAAAATAAATAAATTTTTTAAAAAAAGACTCATGTTCAGATTTCTGAGCCCTAGAGCTCTAAGAATAAATTCAAGTTGCTTTAAGCTACTAAATGTGTGATAATTTGCTACATGAGCAACAGGAAACTCATACACTCCTTTACTAAGATACTTCGACTGGACACTGCCATGTGCTACACAAAACTGGACCAGGACACGCAGGACAAGCTGGACATGACCCACATGGGACCCGCCGTGGTCACTGGGATAATTAAGAAGCATATTCCAGATTCTCTCACTTCTGCATCATGCTCAAAAATGCTAAACAGCAGCCACGCCCTAGAGCATGGCTTTCACCTGAGGGTAAAGACAAACATTTCTGAGCAAAACCAGTATGTCTCTTCCCTGTCCTAAGGCCTCTACCCAGCTACATACACAGAGACACCTCCATTCATTCAAATTCAGCTAGGTTTTTTTGTTTTTTGTTTTTGTTTTTTTGACAGAGTGGACAGTGAGGGAGAGAGACAGAGAGAAAGGTCTTCCTTTTTCCGTTGGTTCACCCCCCAGTGGCCGCCGCGCTACGTCCAGTGCACCGCGCTGATCCAAAGCCAGGAGCCAGGTGCTTCTGGTCTCCCATGCAGGTGCAGGGCCCAAGCACTTGGGCCATCCTCCACTGCACTCCCGGGCCACAGCAGAGAGCTGGGCTGGAAGAGCATCAACTGGGACAGAATCCGGCGCCCCGACCGGGACTAGAAACTGGAGTGCAGGCGCCACAGGCGGAGGATTAGCCTATTGAGCCGCGGCGCCAGCCTCAACTAGGTCTTTACATAACTAAATACCAATCTAATAAAAGGCAACCATCAACCATTTAAGAAATCAAGCATGGCTGGCACCACAGCTCACTTGGCTAATCCTCTGCCTGTGGCGCTGGCACCCAGGGTTCTAGTCCCAGTTGGGGCGCCAGATTCTGTCCCGGTTGCTCCTCTTCCAGTCCAGCTCTCTGCTATGGCCCGGGAAGGCAGTGGAGGATGGCCCAAGTGCTTGGGCCCTGCACCCACATGGGAGACCAGGAGGAAGCATCTGGCCTCTGGCTTCGGATCGGCGCAGCACGCTGGCCATGGTGGCCATTTGGGGGGTGAACCAACAGAAAAGAAAGACCTTTCTCTCTCTCTCTCCCTCACTGTCTAACTCTGCCTGTAAAAAAAGAAAAAATCAAGCATGTTAAGATTCAATGTGGGGGCCTGGTGCTGTGGCATAACAGGTAAAGCTGCCGCCTACAGTGCCAGCATCCCATATGGGCCCTGATTCATATCCTGGCTGCTCCTCTTCCAATCCAGCTCTCTGCTATGGCCTGGGAAAACAGCAAAAGATGGCACAAGTGCTTGGGCCCCTGCACCCACATGGGAGACCCAGGAGAAGCTCCTAGCTAGCTTCAGATCAGCCCAGCTCTAGCTGTTTCGGCCATTTGGGGAGTGAACCAGCAGATGGAAAACCTCTCTGTCTGTAACTCTGCCTCTCAAGAAAATAAATACATTAAAAAAAAAAAAGATTCAACATGGGGGTTGGTGTTGTGGCATAGCAGATAAAGCCACCACCTGTGATGCCAGCATCCCAAATGGGTGATGGTTTAAGTCTTAGCTGCTCCACTTCCAATCCAGCTCCCTGCTAACGCACTTGGGAAAAACAGTGAAAAGACGGCCTAAGTGCTAGGGCCCTGCCACCCATGTGGGAGACCACAGGAAGCTCCTGGCTCCCAGCTTCGGCCAGGCCTGGTGCTGGCCATTGCAGCCATTTGGGGAGTGAACCAACAGATAGAAGATCTCTCCCTCCCCCCAACTCTTTCAAATAGATAAATAAATCCTTAAAAAAAATTCAATGTGGAAAGGCTGGCCCTGTGGCACACTGGGTTAAGCCACGGCTCTCCATGCTGGCATCCCATATCAGAGTGCTGGTTCAAGCCCAGCTGCTCTGCTTGCAATCCAGCTCCCTGCGAAGGCACTTGGGAAGGCAGCAGGTGAGGGCCCCAGTGTTTGGAGGTTCCTGCCACCCACATGGGAGGTTCAGATGGAATTCCTGGGTCCTGGCTTCAGCCTGGCCCACACTTGGTTGTTACAGCCATTTGGAGATATTTCTTTCTCTACTACTCTGCCTTTCAAATAAAAATATAAATCTTAAAAAGATTCGATGTAGAATTTTAAAAATTATGAAATTTGACCAGAAACACTTTTTTCCCATAAATATTGCTAGAAAGTCTTAAAGTCTGTTAGCTCACTGACACAAAAACAGGTCCTTCTTCGATTCTGCCCTGACCGTGCCTGTGGACAGAGGCTAGAGCGGACACAAACAGGTGGTCTCTGTGTGTCCTCCTGATGCATCCCATCTTCTCTGAGAGCCATCCATTCCCACCTCAGCACCCCAGGGAAAACAGAAAAGACGGTGCACAAACAGGAGTCACTCCTGGGGATTAACACTTGGTCTAAGAGATGTCAGTCAGCCTACAACTATTACTGGAACTGGGTATTCCCGGTAAACACAACCATTCCACAAACACTAACAGGGCACCTGCCATGTTCTGGTACAACTCTCTCCACCTCTGGTGACCAGAGCCTAGGTGGTGCTGGAACAAGGAATGCACTGGACGAGACCTGCACTAAACCTGCACGCACACTGTTTCTGAAGTGGCTCCCTTCTGATGAAGCTTCACACCTGTTGAGCACACTACTGACCTCAGCTTCCCCACTGACTGAATGAGAGTCTGGACAAGAACTCGCCAGGATCGGCCATTTCTAAAAATCAAGCATGTAAATAACCCACCACATCTGGGATTTAATTCTGATACACACCTGGGTCTAACAGGCAATCACCTGCGTCCCTATGCTATGGAAACGACCCCCTGGGGCAGGAGCCTACCACCTGCTCACTTCACTCTCCACAAAGACTGCACAGGCGGTTCGTTCAGGCTGATGTTCCCTTAGAGCAGGGGCAGCACATCAGGCGGCCTGGCAGGGAAAACGCAGGTGTCCCACACGGCCCTCAAAGCCTGACGGACCGACTCTGTGAGCTTCTACAAGTGACGTTTACGGACACCCACAAACAGCACACAGCACGGCTCCGAGATAAACACATCATCATCTGGATGTCCCCCAGCTGGATGTCTCTCCATTGAAGTGCTGCCACACCGGGGCCTAGCTCGACCCACACCCATCTGGCTCCCTGCTTGCCAGCTGGTTTTCACAAGCGTCAGACCAGGAGGCCTTTAACCAACCTCCAAACATCTACTGAATTTCTATTTATCGGCACACACTCCAAACTCAAGCAGCCTTGATCCCATGGTAGTAAGAATACCATGGGTTTTTGTCAGGAAGTCGGCTTAGGCTTCTGTGGGTTGGAGGTCACAGGATCTCTCCAGATTCGTGAGAAGAGAACTGGCTAGAACCAGTCCCAAGTCCTTGCAGGTAAGTGGGGACCAAGTCCTGCTTAGGGCCACCTGCTGTCTCCCCTCCGTTTGGTGAGCACAGAATTATTTTCATTCCCAAACAAAATCTGATCTGGAACGTCCATATTTACTACCCAGAAAGCAGACCCGAGCTGGGCCCTCCTGCCCCCTCCTGCCCCCCATGGCAACCCTTCCTCTGCTTCAGCAGCCACCTGAGGGCCACCTGGGGCCCAGGGGCACTCTGAGAAATCTCTGCCTAAAAGAAAACATTGCCAAAAGGCGGTGGAGAAAAGGGCCAAAAATCCACGGGAAGGTAGCTCTGAGGAATGAGTAAGTGAAGACAAGGACTCTGACAGCGAATCCGGATCTGCATACTTGGGCAACTGAAGGCAGTGCTGTGAGGTCCAGGCAAGATCTGCCAACAAAGGCACCTAACATCCAAGCCCCGCCTCTCCAGTCGCCAACTGCTAACCAGGTTCCTATCTGCGCACCAGAGGGAAAGTCTCCCTGCACTCTTATTTTATCAAAAGCCATTTCCGGATAACAGGATTAATTTCACTCCACACTTGGGTAGCAGCCAGTGTCAGGTGCCTGAGCAGGCAATTTGGGGCAGCCTGGAATGCACTGGGAACCCTAACAGCTGCACGTCCAGAGCTGATGGCCTCCAGCACTGCTGAGACTGGGCATCCTGCTAAACACTCCCATGCCTTAGCTCCCTGACGACGCACAACCACCCCTTCTGGGAGATACTACTGTGTCAGCCTGTTTGGCAGAGAACGTTCAAGTTCAATCAGCACAGGAAAGTAACTCGTCCAAGGTCACAAGGCTGCCAGGTGCTGGAGCCAGGCCTGCAGATTAAGTGCCCGGGGAACCTGGGACGCCACTGCCAACAGGAAAGACTGTGCAATCCGTTCTGCTGTCCGTCTGCCCAGGCTCAACAGCTGCGTTCTGGCCTGCACAGACGGTGGTACTGGACAAAAACTCCACGACAAGCACATTATGCCACACCTCCAGCAACCAGAGTTCCAGGCAAAGCAAATCCACTTCCATGCTTTTTTGACCGTCTCCCTGAGTCTACTAACAGTGAATCAAAGTCACCTTCTGCTTCCTCTAGTCCTCGCCCTCAGGACAGCCAGGGGCACTCGTAGGTGCTCCTTCCTGCAGCCACTGATGTGGAGGAGGATCTCGCACAGCACAGGGTCCTGGGCAAGACGTATGACGAATTCAGCATGAGCGCTGTGGTCCTGGGCATAAGCAGACGTCCAGAGGTGGGCAGGAAGGATGGACAGTGGTCTGCACAAAAGGATTAAGACCCCACTACTAAACAGAACACCCCCAAAGCCATGATCACAAACAAATGGAAACTGATAGCAGGCTGGACCAACACTTACGGGCCAGGCACGGATACCCAATTCATCAGCACGAAACCCAGGGACATGACTAACAAGGCCTATCCTTCCCCAACATGTCCATGTCGGGCCAAGAGAACCTTCACACAGGAAGGCTGCATCACCACTTCCATTACTCAAATGTTTACTGACCAATATGTGTGCCAGACACCGTGCTCTGCTGGGGAAGACAAGGAGACTGCCCCTGACTCCAGGAGCAAGGAGTTCTGTACAAGGCCAGACAGTAAATACATCTGGCTTCATGGGCCAACGGTGTGCTGCAACTGCCCAGCACCATCAATGCAGCATGAGGGAACCACAGATGGTACACAGGGGCACAGCTTGCTTCCATATAACTTTATCGACAAAAACAGGAGGCAGGCCAGAACTGGGACTGCAGTTTGCTGGTCGCTGGTCTAGAGGGTAAGAGTAAGCAAATGAAAACAGAGCAATAAGATAGATCCAACAGAGTCCCACCCACGGTGGGGGCAGGGCCGTCTAGCTGGGCTCTGAGGGGAGACTGCTGGCTCACTCAACACTGCGGCACCTACACATCTCTAGCTCTCACGGACTCCCAGCCCAGCGGTCAGAAAGGCAGGGGCAGCTCTCAGGAAGCCGGAGCACCCACACCCTTGCCCTCGGAGTCAGGAGCTGGCCCATCGGGAAGCTGCAGTCCGGCCAGTCGCAGCACAGTCCGCTCATTCACACAGCACAGACTGCCAAGGAAACACTGCTTGAAACTACGCTCCCAAGGAGCAGCAGAGGGTAGCAAAGTGGGGCTTCTGCCATGTGATGACCAGCGTCCACTAGAGGGGACAGCGGCTACCACCAGAATGGGGCAGTCCTCGGCCCTGAGGAGACAGCCCGTTAGGAAGCCACAGAAGCCACAAACAAGGACTTGGGCCGGTTCCGGCCAGTTCTCGGCTCACCCTCGCTCTCCTGCTCTTGACCTGCAAGCCCCTCTGCCTCACTGAACTCCGCTCCGGCCCGCCAGGCCCAGGGCTTGTTCAGCCATCACACACCCTGGACTGAGCCCACAGCCCCAGCGTCCAGACTACACTGGAGGACACAACGCAGTGGCCCTACACCGCCACCAACCCCCACCTGCCAATCTCCTCTCTGAACCCCGGTGTGCATTTCACCTCCGTCCCGAAAGCGCTGTGACAGAACTGCTTCCTGCACACTGCTCATGCCCTCTTCTCGGGCATGCGTGTAAGGAGAACACGAGACACACACCTTCTCTGATCCAGCGCTCGGCCTCGGCACACTGTCACCAAGGCTCCTCTCCCTGCCCTGCCACAGTGCTCATCTCTCTGGACGCCTCTTCATCAGCAAAGCCTCCAGTTCACTAACAGGGCCGCTGGAGTGCTGGGCAGACCTGGCACCTGTGCCCCAACCCCTCTGTGCACCAGGAGCTTGCCCCCGACGTGCGTGTCACCCTCAAATTCATAGATGTTCCAGGCCTATGGGAGGACCCCTTTACTTAACTCTCAGGAGACAGACACACACACTGTGATTTTCACCAAATTTTGGAGACAAACACTCTGCTGGGACTACATTTTAAACAACACTGAACTGCCCCAGTTTCAGGCTGTCCCAAGCCAGGGCTCTAGGTGCATCCAGGCAGATCCAAACGATCACACACTGCATGCAGAGGCTCACTGGTTACCTGTAACTCTTCAGGACAAAAGGATGCGACTATGCCCGACAGGGAAAAGCCACAAAGCCCCCAAACCAGCTCCCAGATACATCTCTAGACCTCTCCTCACCAGAACAAGCCCCACGCACCCTGGTGCTGCCACGTTGCAGCACTGATTATCCGCCTCCTGCTATTCCATTTCCATTTCCTATTCAAAGGAGTCTGGCAAGAAAGGTCATAAAACATTGCATATGAATTCTAAACAGATTTGCTGTTTGTTTAAGAAAACTATGAAAATACTTTTAAAGACAGCTTAGAGAGACGGCAGCTGCTGGAGCGCAGGCATGCAGAGGAAGCCATCCCAGGCACCCGCAGCTGTCCCTGGCCAGCTCAGGGGCAACTCTGTTTACAACACCTCAAAGCCCTTCCCAACGGAATGACGTCACCTGCAGCAGGCCGGAATCCGGGCAGAGAGAGAGGAAGGAGGAGGCCAGCCTGGCCCCAGAGAAACCATTGCTCCCTGCCTTCCCAACGTGACATTCTCTTGGTTTCCTGCCAAAGCCGGTCTCCCCGTGCAGCAGGTGGCACAGAGTACCCTCGCAGGGCCCACTCCCCCCACAGGCAGTGGCTTCTCTGCACACACAACGCCCAGAGCTAAAGGAGCCCAGGAGGCCTGAGGCTACCCCACCTTACTGTGTCCTCACCTAGAAGCTACCAATGCCACATCAACACCTAAAGCGGTTCCAGGAAGCCAGGCGAGGCCATCAGCCACTGCTGCCTTCCCGGCCCCTCCTCAAGGTCTGGGTGACAGGACGGAGGACTTCACCGCACAGTTGGAAGGAGGCGGTGACAAGCGACCAGAAACCCCACCGGTCATTTCTTCTGGGCCTCACCACTGCAGCAGCTGCAGATGTCCCGATGCAGAAAGCCAGGCCACGTCCCTTCATGTGCGCAACAGCAGAGTGAAACTGGCAAGAGGGCTCAAGCCTGAGTGTGACTAAACAAGCTGTGTCACCCACGCACAAACTCTGGTCCTTCCAACTCACAGAAACACAATGAGAATGGAGGGGTTCTCGGTTCCCCGTGGCAAGAAGGACCACAGGCACACGGGGCTCACCCTTCCGGAACCCCCCCAAATGAAGTAAACAATAAAGAGAACCCAGAAGACAGGGACGACCCTGGCAGACATGGCTGTAACACATCCAGCAGGCTGAAACCCAGTGAGGTGCAGCGGGGAGAACACCCATCCTCCTGGGATGAAAGAGGAAGAGGGAGACTGGAATGCAACAGGCGGGACTGCCTCGAGGCCGCGCATGCGAAGGCCAGAACCCCGTGTCCCATTCCCCTCCCCCACTGGACAAACCAGACAAGACAGGCCAGACTGAGATCAGAGGGGATGGGGGTGAGGAGAGAAGCCAGAGGGAGTGGAGAACTACAGAAGCCTTGGGCCTCTCTGCTGACGCCACACAGAAGGGTAGCCTCCAAGCTGACGGGGTTCCTTTCCAAGGCATCTGCTCTGAAAAACCCGAGAAAGAAAACCTACACTTGGGGCGCCCATACAGAGGAGCTCCCACCTATTTGCCCGCCCAATCTCCAATCACACAGGCATCTGAGATGGCAACTAAAAGGCAGAGACCAAATAAACAGGCAACCTACAGGAAACAGACAATGCCAGCAACCAAAGACAAAAACGATCCGTAATATAAAACTAACATCCTCAGGGCTGGCACTGTGGCTTAGTAGGCTAAGCCTCCACTGCAGTGCCGGCATCCCACAGAGCGCCAGTTCACGTCCTGGCTGCTCCTCTCCCGATCCAGCTCTCGGCTATGGCCTGGGAAAGCAGTGGAAGATGGCCCAAGTCCTTGGGCCTCTGCACCTGCATGGGAGACCCGGAAGAAGTTCCTGGCCCCTGGCTTCGGATCGAGCCAGCTCCAGCCGCTGCAGCCATTTGGGGAGCAAACCAGTGGACAAAAGACCTTTCTCTCTCTGTGTGTAACTCTGCCTCAAATAAATAAATAAGAACTCTTCAAAAATTTTTTAGAAAAACATCCTCATAAAATTAAGGTAAGATACTACACCCATAAAACTAAAACAGGATTTTTTTTTTCCTCAAGGGACAATAAAAAAGCAAGAAAAAAACTCTAGGAATTAAATAATGATAGTCCAAATCCCTTAATTTCAGGCTAATCACAAGAAAAACATCAAACAAATCCAAATTAAGGGGCATTCCTTAAAATACCTAACCAGCACTGCTCATAACTGTCAAGATCATCAAAAACACCGGAAGTCTACCGACTGCCAGTTTCCTGGCAAAGTCCAGACCTTGGTTAATAACAAGGCACCAATGTGGTTCATCAGTTGTGCTGTCATTTACAAGAGGGGAGATGCGGGCATGAGCACACACCGCAACTCCAGCTTTTCTGTAAATTGCCCTAAAGTTACAAAATCCAACAGAAGAGGTAGAAGGCAAAGTTAAGCAACCTCTGAAAAATTAACCCCCTAATTAAAGGATTCATCTAGGAGTCCAGATCTGCTTAGTTCTAGAAGCAAGGGTGGGGTGGAGGGGGCGCTGGGAGGAACTATCAAATAAAACATCTCCAGGGCTGAAGTACCCCAGAGTGCAAAAGCCCACTAAGTAAAAGGACACAAGGTACAACACAAAATTTCAGAACATTAGGGATAAAGCTAAGAACTGTAAGCTTCTAAAAGTTACTCTCTCCCACCTCTAAAAAACACAGGTCCCAGGGACAAAGGATCAGAACTGCGGGAGTTCTCAGGAGCAACACCGGTGACTCCTCATCACTGCCCTCCCCGGAAATGCTTTTCAGTCTAGAATGTAATCAACACTCCGCCAACCAAGTCAAGTGTGGGCACAGCGTAAGACTCAAAACATTCACCTTCTCAGAAGGTGCCCAGGGGTGTGCTAACAGAACAGGATGGCAAACATTTCAGGGGCCAGTCCCGTCTGTCCACCCAGCAGTTCATTCTCCCTCCTCCCTGGGCAGCCTGAGAGCCTGAGCGAAGCTGGCACAGACCCACACCCAGCTACAGGAAGACGAGCCAGGTCCAAGAGAAGCCCACCCTCCTTATAGTGACTGGTTCAGAATGGATATGTAACCCATCTGGACAAACAAGACACCTAATTCCTCAATGGCCCAACCAACCCAAGCGTGCCCACTTCTGGACTTCAACTTACTCGTCTTAAATACCCTCACTGAGGAAGACAGTTTAAGAGACTTGCCCAAATTATCCAACTGAGCACAGGATCCAGGAAGGACAGACTCAACACAGAAGCACAGAGGCAAGTCTCAGCATGAGCACCATAGGAAGCTGGAGACAGTGGCTGTGCCGTGGGCACAAGAGCAAGGAGGACAGAGGGCTCCAGGACAAACAGGGCCGTTAACTAACATGCCAGGCAATTACAAAGGAGGGTCTGTTGCTCCTTCTTGGAGCATTATGAAAAGCGAAAGACATAAGCTTTAATGGACTTCTATTTATCCATTTTCTCTGTCGGCTAGTACTTTCCCTACCCTATTCAAAGAATCCTGCTTTCTCTAAAATAATATTCCCCTAAGTTTTCTTCTAGAAGCTTTATATTTTACCTTTCCTTTGGTGTTTAGAATCCAGCTTTCTCCAGCACCTTCTGTGGAAAGGCCAGCTCTTCCTTTTGTCGCATGGCACCTCTGTCATAAACTCTCTACGTGCAGCATAACTCAGCCCATCCACCACCCTGCCCTAACTGCCCGGGCGCTCATCCAGCCTTGATGTGTGGAGACCCCTCCTTCAGCTTTGTTCTTTCCTTCAAGAACGCCTTGACTATTCTTAGCCCTTTGCACGTTCATATAAATTTCAGAACTGGCTGGTCGATTTGCAAACGAAACAAAAAAAGAGCCTGCTGGGGATGTTGACTGGAATGACATGGAATCCGGACATCAGTCTGGAGAGAAGTGGCATCTTCATAATGCCAAGAGCCGGCAAGTGAGTAGCGCAAAGACCATACTCACATGGCAAGGGGGCGTGACTGCTTCCTGGGCATATACTCGAACCCAACACACACACACACAATGCATCGGAGGACATGTATGGTGACACTAACGGTAGCGTTATTTGTGGGAACTACATGAAAACAAACTAAAGTAGATCACTACTAGTATGCATGAACAGATCCACAGAACTAAACTTCTCAACAATGAGAAAAAGTTAATATAGCTGCATGGATGAAGCTCACAAATACAATGGTAAGAAGAGATTTATGAGGGCCGGGGAGGGGGTACAACCCACAATGAAAATGTAACTGACACAGATCTATAGAGAGACAGTACAATTTTTAAATGAGAAAATCATCAGAAATACAAAATATGAGAAAAAACAGATCTCTGCACCTCAGAGCCAGCAGGTGAATCGACCCACAGACGATGGGACCAAGAGATGCAAGCAGACATGTTCACAAGTGACTCCTAGACACAGCTCAAGTTCTCAAAAGCAAAAACCTCCACAGCAAAAGGAGAAACAAAAATGACCAACCACTGGAAATCTTACAATTCACTTTTAAAAACTCTGAATCAGAGAGGAATTCAAAAACACAGCTGCAGAAAACTAAAGAAAATATGACAAAAAACTTTGAAAACAAAGATAAATTTGTGTTTAAAGGAAATCTGGTAACTTAAAGCTTTAAATTCCTTGTAGAAAAAAAAGCAAATTAAGCATTTTTGAGAAGTCATAAAAAAAGACAAATCAAATGTGAAGGAAAACAGAGACAGTGGGGGACGGCACTGTGGCGCAGCGGGTTAATGCCCTCGCCTGAAGCGCTAGCATCCCATATGGGTGCCAGTTCTAGTCCCAGCTGCTCCACTTCCGATCCAGCTCTCTGCTGTGGCCTGGGAAAGCAGTGGAAGATGGCCTAAGTACTTGGGCCCCTGCACCCACGTGGGAGACCCGGAAGAAGCTCCTGGCTCCTGGCTTCAGATCAGCACAGCTCCGGCTGTTGTGGCTTCTGGGGGAGTGAACCAGCAGAGGAAGACCTCTCTCTCTGTCTCTACCTCTCTCTGTAACTCTGTCTTTCAAATAAATGAAAGAGAAAGAAAGAAAGAAAGAATTTAAAAATTGGAGTCCTCTGAAACAAGAAATAAAACATAACTAAACCACTGAAAGAAAGGTGTCAGTTCTCCCGTTTTATGTGCAAGAAATCATGGCTGGGGGCTGGAAGTGTGGTGCAGTGGGTCATCGGCATCCTGTATGCGCACCTGCTCAATTGGAGGCTGCTCCACTTCAGAGCCAGCTCTCTGCTATGGCCTGAGAAAGCAGCAGAAGATGGCCCAAGTGCTTGGGCCCCTGTGCCCATGTAGGAGACCCAGAGGGAGTTCCTGGCCTCAGCCCAGTCCAGCCCCGGCCATTGTAGACATTTGGAGAGTGAACTAGTGAATTAATAGATAGATCTCTCTTTGTGTCTCTAACTCTGCCTTATAAAAATTAACATCAACAACAACAACAACAACAAAAACTCAAAGAAAGGAAAATAAATCGTGGCTCAGCAAGGTTAAATGACTGGGGGCCGGTGCTATGGCACAGCAGGTTAACGCCCTGGCTGGCATCCCATATGGGCACTGGTTCTAGTCCTGGCTGCTCCTCTTCTGATCCAGCTCTCTGCTGTGGCCTGGGATAGCAGTGGAAGATGGCCCAGGTCCTTGGGCCCCTGCACCCATGTGGGAGACCCAGAAGAAGTTCCTGGCTCCTGGCTTCAGATCGGCACAGCTCCGGCCGTTGTGGCCACCTGGGGAATGAACCAGCAGATGGAAGGCCTCTCTCTCTCTACCTCTCTCTGTAACTCTTTCAAATAAACAAAATAAATATCTTAAAAAAAAAAAAAAAAGGTTAAATGACTGGAGTCAGAGAGCTGAAAACCCTGAACTTGAACCCAGTTCAAGCAGACATCAGGTCCAGCTGGGAAGTGTGGGGCATTCAAGGGGCACTACGAATACAAGGTCTGCTCCTGGGACTACGAGGTCTGTTCTGTGGGCCCCAGGCAATGACCACAAATGCCCACAGCACGCCCAGGCTCTGCCAGTGCCCCCAGGGCCTGTGGTGGACGTGAAGGTCTGGGTGGGGTCTGAGCTGGCACTGGCACTGCAGTCTGGTAAAACCCACACCCCCACCCACCTCACAAGCACACATGCCCAGGCTGAAGCCTGAGGACTGACTAGAATCCCATCTGCAATCTGCAGTTACTGGCCTCCTCCCCTTCTGAATATGCAGTTACGGGGGAGGAGGGGGTAGATTTTCACTTCACTACCCAGTTAGGGATGGGCACTGGAAAGAAGTGCCATACACAGGCCTCCTACTCCAGCCTCAAAATTTAACACAGACATGCACAGCTCTATTTCAGTTTCTCCTTCCCTTACTACCTCCAAATAATAGTAAAATCGCTAGCGAGAAGTACTTTACAAACGCCAACAAAACAAATCTGCATTCTTCACTGCAAGATCCGACTTGGCAGAGAACAGAAACTGCAGGTGGATTTATGCTGGACTGTTCCTTCGAGCCAGATGAACAAAGCAGATCCCAAGAGCCACAGATACACTACCAAGGCCCAACGACTGAACTGACCTGATTTCTATGAACCAACCAGGCCCCAGCACCAGGAGCCATGCACTCTGCGTGGATCCGTCTGAGCCCCTGCCAGGAAAGAACCGACGGCGCACAGCTGTCTGGTCCCTGCCCATACCACTCCCCTCAGGTATGCCAGTTTTTAAATTCAGGTGACTCACCTGGGTAACCGTTGCCTTGGGAACTCGGACATGTTACTAATACAGTCAGCGCGATCAATTCAACGTGCAAGACCAATCAATCCAACTCAAAGGTAACCTCTGTTAATCTGGCAGGACCTTGCCTTGCCTTCCCCTCGGCTATATAAGCCCACCAGCAGCACTGTGGTCTGGTAAGGACTCTGCACTGTGCTGGGACTCCGGACCTCTCTCACACACTGGTCATCCTTCTCAGAACACGCACGGCTACTCTGATCTTTCTAAGGCCTATCAGCAGTCCCCCACGCAGGGGTAGCTTATTTACCCACTGCCCTGGGGATGGACATGTACATTACGATAAGCAGTGCTACAACCAACACTCTAGTACTTGCATCTTTATTACACTTGGGCCAGTATTTCTATACCATCTGACATTTCTAAAAGAACAGCTTGTTTGTGTGCAAGGAACTGGAAAGGCAGAGAGGTGAGGAGGGAGAACTGTGATCGCTTCCCCAGGCCCCAGACGCGCCACGGGGACGCAGAACAACAGCCTACTCAAAACACACCGCTCTGGAACCACCGCTCCCACAGGGCAGCCCCAAAGGATGTTCCTTCACAACAAGCAACCCAACCTGTTAGCCAGGTGACTGAAACCCACCACAGCCGCAGAAGAGCCTCCTAACCAACGCTGAAGCTCACTACCTTCCCTCCATGCAGGGCAGGAGGTGAGGACAGGCCAAGGTCACACTGTGTTTTCCCTTGCTCCAGTACCTCCTCTCAGAACTGAGCCCCATGCCCTGGGGTGTGTGTTCAACAGTGCAGCCCCCACAACCCACCTTCTCTTTAAGAAAAATAAATCCAAAGATACTGAAGGTGGGGGGAGGGGCTGAGAGGGCTATGTGCGGTTACATGATCTCCAACAACCCACACACTATTTCTATTCCAAGCCTCAGACACTACAGAAACCCAACGACGACAGGCCCTGGGGAACTAAGCAGACAAGATCGGGTCTGAAAGAACAAAGAGTGAACCCCGAAATAATGCCCAGATGTTCCCTAGGGGCATTCACAGGTATGCCACCCCGTGATTTCAGCAAGGTGGAAAGAGGAACGTTGTCCTCACTGCGAACACACCAACTAGTCACTGATTATTCACAATGAACACACATGCTACAAGATCTCCTGCCCTGCCCCACCCCTATCCCCCACCATATACAGACTGTGCTGTGCACTCCCCCTAGCACTGTCACACCACAGGGCACACAGCCCACTCGGCCCAGCCCCCACCTTCCCCACAACACCGAATAAAGCTTGACCTTCTCTGAGCCAGCACCACTGAGTGTGGCCAACACCACGGTAACCCATCCAGGATAGGCACACAGCACAGCACAGCAAGGAGGCTGCCAGATGATGCTAGGGAGCCTCAGCCTGCTCGCTTGAGCCCACCGTGAAACACTCACCTCTCCTCGCTTCAGGCCTGGAATTCCTACATGGCTAAAATATCCCTACCAGTTGGGAAACAGAATGGTCTCCGTAGCAGCAGCAGTCATCTCTTAGCCGTGGACACAGCAGCAGGGAGGAGGGGACGACCTTCATGCTCTACTGTGCACCTGGGGAGTGCTGGGATTCTTGAAACAAGCCTGTACTGTTACTGTTATGTTGCTGCTAGTCTTGGTAGGTTGAGCAATGCAGAAATCAACACCTTACACCACTCCTGACTTGACAAGGTTCTTGGCACTGGGCTAAACGCACCCCAGGAATCTGTCCATACGCACAGCAGTGCTGAGACAGGGCCCATCCTTACTGTCCCAAGTCCTCCAGCGGCGAGGTGTGGGTGGTGGAAAGCATAGAGCCCACACGACCTTAACTGAGCTGCCTTCACTCCTTCCGAGACACTTACCTCAGGCTCTCCAAGATCGGGACGGACTCCGCAAAGTGCAGCAGGAGCGGTCAGTGACAGACGCCCCATTAGCTGGAAAACACATCTGCAGTGGCCTTTAACTGGGGCGAGAGATGGACACAAAGAGCTCCCAGGCGCCCGCACCGCGAGAAGGCCCTTGTGGTTAAGGCATCTGAGCTCCCGGAGCTGAGGGCACAAGCCACCTGCTCTGGGTCTAAGTCTCCAGCATGTAGCACAGAGCCTGGCACGCAATTAGAAGCCCAACATCTAGTAAATAAACAAGCCCCAAGTGTATAACCCGCCAACTCCAAACCCCCAGGTCCTTGTGGTGCCAAAGCCAGCAACCATTAATAGCTACTGCTTCTCCAGAGCCTGCTTCCTGCACCAGGCACCTATAAACAACACTCCAACACAGGGCCCTCTGAATCCTCTCCCAAGTTCTATGAAGGTGTTGCTAACACATTATGCACACGCAGAGAATAAAGACTGGAGACAATTAAAAAACTAGCCCTCAGTCACTAGGCTCAGAAGTGGTAGAATCTGGATTGAAGGCAGTTGACCCCAAAGCTAGGGTCTGCACTGTGGGGTGCTGCATTTTGCAGCCAGTACCTGCCAAAGAGAGCTGCTGTCCACCAGGGGGAGGGGCAGAGGGGCGAGGCGGTCCTGCCTCCCCTAGTAAGCTCCCCGTAGACTCCCAGCTAACAACAGCAACCCAGAGGGCCACAGCAGTGCATTTCCAAATCGTGTCTCCTCTGGGCACTCATCTTGGCAGAGCACAGATCCTTCCAACCGCGTCTGATGAAATACCACCCCGGCTCTTCATCTACTCACTAAGTGGAAAGAAGGGAAAAGCTGGAGCCCAGAGGCCAAGCGACTGAATGGGAAACTGAGCGACTGCACGTCGGCCATTATCAGACACGAGACAAGCAGCCCCCACATAAACCCCGATACACCAGGAAGAAATGCCAGCAGTGTCAACACTCAGGGCCTTGTGGGGAGGGAGAGCTCACGCCGCAGGCTGCAAGGAAACAGCTGCCTCCACTCTACTGCAGGTGACAGGGAAACTCAGACTAGATGCGGCTACCTGTGAGTCTGTCTGCAGTGCCCCTCCAGTCCCCACGGCGTCTTCGCCTGAGAAGCCGCCCACAGACACCTCTGCGCTGGAGACCCCGGTGATTAGAGCTACTGCTTCCCTGACAGTGCCACACAATCACAACCTGAGCCCATACAATGACTACAGCAATCCTGAAGCAGTGACTGCGTTGACTGGGAAACGTACACATTCAAAGTGACCCAAAAAGCATATTTCATTCAGATGGGCCACGGCTCAGAAACACTCCAGTGCCATGGTCTTTGAGGCCAGCACCCCACACGGGCAACGGTTCACATCCCAGCGACTCCATTTCCAATCCAGCACCCAGCTAATAGCCTGGGAAAAGCAGCAGCAGATGACCCGAGTGCCTGGGGCCCTGCCACCCACTTGGGAAACCCAGCTGAAGCTCCTGGCTCCTGGCTCTGACCTGGCTCAGCCCTGGCTTTTGCCACCCATTTGGGGTTTACCAGAGGATAGAAGACCCCCCTCTCTCTGTCTCTCCAGCTCTTTCAATTAAAAAACCTTAGGGGAAAAAAAAAATGCTCTAACACTATTATGTACAAATTGATACACAGGTTTTTGAAGAATTTAGTAGAACTCTTACCAAAATGTTATTCAACTAAAGAGTTCATATTGCAGAAACAATCTCATACATGATTATGTACAAACTGCTTTTCAACAGAAATTGGGCACAACTGTACCAAAATTAGGTAATACCACAAAATTACCAATAACCTAAATGTCCACCAGTTAGGATAAATCCATTATACCCACAACGACTCTGCATTGCTAAAACAGATGACGTCATCCATCTGTACGTGCTGTCACAGAACACGCCAAGACATTTCATCATGTGAAAGGGTCACACCGCCTAAGAATACAAATAAGTGGAGAATGCGTCTTTTCTGGAAGGAATCACAAAACCTTAGCCTCCTTACAGAGGGACTGGGGGTGAGCCTGTATCTTCATACAGCCCTCCATCCTGCAGCACAGTGGGTTAAGCCACCACCTGCAGATGTCCTGGCCGATCCACTCCCTGGGAAGGCAGCAGAGAATGGCCCACGTGCTGGGCCCCTGCACCAACATGGGAAGCCTGGATGAAGCTCCTGGCTTCAGCCTCGCCCAGCCCTAACCACTGCAGCCATTTGGGGAATAACTAACAGGTAGAAGATCTCTCTCTCTCCCTCTCTGTAACTCTGCCTTTTAAATAAAATAATCTTTACCTCCCCCCCCCCATCACCAACTGGGAATAATTGGCCCCATAGGAGCTATTTTTGTTTTCTTCTTTATACACTTGCATATTTTTCAAACCCTAATAAACACTATGGAAAATGCTTATGATATGTTTGGAAACGCAATCCTCATTTTTGTTTTTTAAAACACCTACCTACATGAAGCCATATTTACGTGTGCGCTCAAGAGCCTGGAAGGATAAACACACTGAACCATAAACAGCGGTTACTGCCTGAGAAGGTGGAGAGAAGAGAGCTTTCATTTTCCTTTGGACGCTTGCTTTTCTTTTCTTTTTATGAGTATACATATTTTTACACTTACATTTTTATCAAGGGGAAAAACCCAGAAAATTCCGCGCTATGCTTCGGAACAAGTCCTGCTCTCAACACAGCCCGTTCAGTCCCATGCCGGGGCCCCTCCCAGACAGGCCCCTGTTTTCTGTCCGCCTGGAACAGAGCTGTTCTTTAAGCTCTGAACCGTATGTAAACAGCACCTGCCGAAAAAAGCTCTGGAAGACACAAAGGAACCATGGAAAGAGCTCTGGAGGTGACCTCCTTTTTCCAGGAGCTCCTGCGGCAATCCAGCCCGTGGCTCTGGACAAAGACAGGATCCCGAAGCACGTCGGGACAGTCAGCTCAGGCCTCCCGGAGCCACAGCCGCCATCTGCCCTCCTCTCCCGCCCGACAGCACTTGCATAATGCTCACATTCAAGGGGCCTCTGCACGCTGGAAAGCAGACCGACCCGTGAGCTGTCTTCAGGGGCCATGTGTTTCTGATTTCAACACAGAAACACGTGTTTAATATTCCAGGGCTCAGCTTACTACTTTCAAGAGATGCTACATTTTCCAGAACGCCTCCCCTGGCCATGCATCCCTAGCCTGAGCTGGGCCTGCCTTCTTCGTGGGCTCTTAGGAGCCCCTCTTCCATAGCAGAACTCGGCCTGCACACACTGCTACCAGGAGTGTCCTGTGTGAGACCCAGCACACACTGAAAACTCTGCCTCCTGGCGCACTCCCTCCCTCCCTGAGGGAAAGGACAAGTCACAGACAAAAGTCACTGACACCCACTGACAGAAGATGGGTAAACAAAATGTGAAATGTAAATATGGTGGGCATGATTTATCCTTAAGAAGGAAGGAGGTGGGGCCAGCGCTGTGGCTCGGCATCCCACTATGGGCGCCAGTTCAAGTCCAGGCTGCTCCACTTTCAATCCAGCTCCCTGCTAATGGCCCGGGAAAAGCAGCAGAGGATGGCCCAAGTGATTGGGCCTCTGCCACTCAGAAGAAACTCCTGGCCTCTGGCTTCCACTTGGCCCAGCCTCAGCTACTGCAGCCATCTGGGGAATGAACCAGCACCTCTATCTGTTTCTTCCTCTCTGTAATTCTTTCAAATTAAAAAAAGAAGAAAATGGAGGAGGAAGGAGGGGAGGGTGTTGAGGCACAGCGGTTAAACCACTGCTTGAGAACACCAGCGTGAATCCCAGCTGCTCCACGTCTGATCCACTTCCTGCTAATGTATGTCTTAAGTACCTGGGAAACCCAGATGGAGTCCCTGGCTCCGGGTTTTGGCCTGCCGAACCCCAGCTGTTATGGTCATTTGGGGAGTGAACCAGTGGATGGACAATCTCTCTCTATTGCTCTTTCAAATAAATCAGTAAGTCTTCAAAAGCCTATATTTGATCTCATTGTCACTGTCTTTTAAATAGACCTATCTTAAAAAAAAAAAAAAACACGAAATTTTGAAACATGCCACAATGTGGACGTACCTTGGAAACAGAATGCTAAATTAAATAAATCAGACAAAATGACAAATGTGTGACCCCACATATGTGAGGGCCCAGAGTAGCCAAATTCAGAGGCAGAGAGTAGATCAGGGGCTGCCAGGGGTGGACAGGGGAGGGGGAGCTGATGTTCCGTGGGAATGGGAAGATGAGAAGGCTCTGGAGAGACTGACAATGGCTGCACACACTGTCGAGCTCACTGCCACTCAAACACACACTTCAAAATAGTATATCTCGTTATGCATATTTTATCACAATAAAAAATCTTTTAAAAAGCTGTATTTATGGAGCTGGCATTGTAGCACAGCAAGATAAGCTGCCACACCTGACACAGGTATCCCAAATGAGCAACGGTTCATGTCCCAGCTGCTCCACTTCCAATCCACTTCCCTGCTCACGCGCCTAGGAAAGCAGCAGCAAAGGTGGCCCCTGCAGCCCACACGGGATACTCAGAATACTACGCTCCGGGCTTCAGCCTGGTTACGCCCCAGCTGTTGTGGCCATTTGGGGAGTGAACCTGACAGATGAAAGATCTCCCAACTTCTCTTTTAAAGATTTATATATTTATTTGAGAGGCACAGTTATGGAGAGAGAAGGAGGCAGACAGAGAGTTCTTCCACTCACTGGTTCACTCCCTAAATGGCCACAACGGCCACAGCTGGCTGATCTGAAGCCAGGAGCCAGGAGCTTCTTCCGGGTCTCCAACATGGGTGCAGGGCCCAAGCACTTGGGCCATCTTTCAGTTTTCCCAGGCCATCAGCAGGGAGCTGGGTCTGAAGTGGAGCAGCTGGGACTCAAATTGGCACCCATATGAGATGCCAGTGCCACAGGCAGAGGCTTAACCTACCGTACCACAGTGCCAGCCCCCTCTGTGACTCTTTCAAATTTAAAAAAAAAAAATTTTTTTAAAGCTGTATTTAAGGGCCAGCTCTCTGCTGTGGCCTGGGAAAGCAGTAGAGGATGGCCCACACACTTGGGCCCCCTGCACCTGTGTGGGAGACCCGGAAGAAGCTCCTGGCTCCTGGCTTCGGCTCAGCTCAGCTCTGGCTCTTGCAGCATCTGGGAAGTGAACCAGCGACAGAAGACCTCAACAACAGGTTAGGGGAGAATCATGGCTACCACTGGGGCTAAGGGGCCCCAAAGCCTCCCTAAGAAAGGGCTTGCCTTCTCCGTACTGCACCACAGGCCCTAAGCAGTGCCAGCAGCGTGCACACACCTCTATGTGCCCGGAACAGCAAGTGTTTTTCAGAGACTTGTCCAGACCTGCCCCAGTAAATGGAGGACTCTAAGCCACACTCATCAAAGGAACCCAGACACCCAGACATGGCAGCTCATGAAGAAGTTGCCTTGGGCTCAAGACGGGAAGATGACAAGGACTCAAAGAGAAAATGGATACTGTGTGTAAGAGACCTCAACAAGGAGCCCCGGAAACTCCACTGCGGGGAGGTAACCCCAACAGGGCGCCCTGGGGTTTTGTCTGTAAGAGAGACAAGAGTGCTGTGACAACCTAAAGGTCCAGTAGCAGAGGATGGACAAACCACGGCATAACCACGTTGACTGCAATGTGCAACCATAGAAAAATCATGTTCCCAGTAACTGGGGAAACACTGCAATGTTAAGAGGAGACAGGAAACCATCAACTGGTATATACAGCATTGTTCCAACTCTGAAAGCAAACATATCAGAATTTTTACTGTAGTTATCTCTAGATGGAGAGATTATTGTATTTTTATTTACTTTTCCAATTTTTTTTCCAGGGAAAACATCCCTTTTGTCAACAAGGGGAAACGTACTTAAAGGGCCTTGCACTCGGGCCGGCAAATAATGGTGCTGCAAGATGAGAATGACACAGGCTGCGAGCACAGCGAGCATGGCGTACGCGGCACCTGGCAGGGGAGGCTCGTGGTTTCTGGATGGGAGGAAGAGAACGGGGAAGGCCACCAGCAACTTGAGACAGACTTCATTCTGCCCCAGATGCCTCCCGCGTGCACACAGCCTTACAAACCAGCGTGGGTGCCGGCACCCCACCAGCACCCGGGCCCTCAGCTCCGGCAGGGGCTGTTTCGTGGGTCACATGGAAAATCAACAAGCACAGCCGAGAACAAAGCTCAGCCCAGACTTCTGGCTCAAGTCACCAAGGCAAACCTCTCTCCCAGGGCAGCGTTCTCCCCTGAGCCATCCACAGGGACAGTGATACCACCCACACCACGTCCAGGTCTGCAGGCGTCCGCGGAGGACGCCTAACAGCTGATGTCGGGCAACTTCACCAAGAGCCTCACCACCTCCCGCCCCTGTCATCTCCATCCTCACAGGCTGTGCCAACCAAGGTTCCTGAGGCTGAACAAGTCCCAGAAAGAACTCTAAATTGTATTGAAAAACCAAAAACGTGAGATTCAGCTCACAAAGCCCAACAGACGTCTCTGCTGGACACTAATTTTTCCAGAGGGAAATGCATTGTTTTAAAACCTAGTATAGAAAGGCCCTATTTAATATCTGCCTGCCCATAACAAGAGACATATATTGACGGTGGAGCAGCTCATCCAATTTAGAAATACGTGCACTGGCCCACCTCGCCTGTTCTGGTCTGAAATAGAAACCAACACAGAAACAATCAATCGTAAACGGCAGAATAATGAGACACAAAGCCAGCACACAGCCATTAGCAGCATGAGTCAGTACTTTGTGCAAAGAAAAAAGAAAAGAAGAAACCACACACACTTGAAAGTACAATAAAATAATCCTTTGGGGAAAAAGGGAACTGAAATTCAAAAGGGGCTGGGAGGAGTTCACAGGCCAACCAAAAGGCCTAACAAAAAAATCCCTCAGCCAAGCCCAAAGCAGAGCTGGGCAGGAACCGGTTCTGACCTGCCATTCCTGAAATTCCACTCTCCCAAGAATGTCTGGTCCCTCTTTCCCCAGGCTTTCCTCTCGCCCAAGTGGCCCACAGGGGCCTGGGGGATTCAGGGCGCGGTAGGCCATGGCAGGCCCCCACCACAGCGGGGACAGGGGCCACGCAGTCAGCAGTGGACAACTAAATCCACAGGTATGCAGGGAGCTCGGGGGAGGGCCAGCCCGCCGTCGCCCTCCCTAACCAGCCAGCCAACACAGCAGTCCGAAGGAGCCGACCAAGAAGGTAAACGAAGGGCTAAGAGGAGGCCCGGGGAGCGGGCCACAGAAGTTAGACTGTGGGAAAGCCAAAGTGAACCAAACTGCACACCAGCCCGTGTCCAGGGCTGTTTACCAACACGGTGATGGCTGACCCGGAGGGAAGCTGGATCCCAGCCCTCACGGCGGCCAAGCCGGCCTCAGCCTCTGCCCAACAGGCAGCAGACACCAGATTCTGGCTGAATTCCCCGACCCTTCTGAGCCGCTCTGGTGTTCCCAGGCGGCAGGACAACAACCATGACCCCAACACACTAGCTGGCCACACAATGTGGAGCGGGGAGGTCACAGTTCCACCTACCCTGGAGGACGCGGCCAGGGACCCAACAAAAACATCCCCCTCCTGCTGTTCATCCCCCTCCTGCGGTCCTGTGGGCTGAAGCACCTTGTTACACATCTTGCCGGGAAGTTCCCAAGAGCCTCCAGACACCCAGGTAGGCCCAAATACTCCCATCTCACAGATTCGGGCGCTAAGGCTCAGAGACTCCCGTAAGAGAACCGGCGAGGACCAGACCCCGGCTCGGGTTCCAAGAGACACACTTGCCTGTCCAAGCAGAGCCCCCCCCCCCCCCCGAACTGTCAACCCCACGGAAAAGCAGTTACCCCGAAAAGGCTGGACCTCGGGCCTCTGCACGTCGTCCTGGGGGTCTCTGGCCCTGCCTTAAACCCAGCTCTAGGACTGGACTTTGAAGGGACCAGGACCCCAGGTCCAAAGACAGGGACCCATGACCACACCCCCAGGTCTACCAAGCTCTCAGCTCCAAATGCTGCTTTGCCCGGCACGGAAAAAGGGCCCAATGATGTTTTGTGCCCTGAATTCCTCTTCCCTGCCCGTGCCTTAGGCCAGTACCTGTGGCGTCCACAGCACGGCTTGGCCCCGTGGGTGGCAGCCCAGTGGCTAACATCTGTCCTGGGACCTCAGCAGCTACACAAACAGTCGTACAAGGAACAACTCACCGAGCAGAGCAGCGGCTGTGCGCCCAGGCCCTCTACCATTCTCCCAACCAGACAAGGCGGAAGGCACGGCGTCCCTACCTTTCTCCATAACACAGCCACAGTGACCAGAGCGGGACTGGCTCCCGCAGAGCCCGGGGCCGCCCCCAGCGTCCCCTGACACCACAGGCGCTGTGCACAGACATGGCTGACCGGCTGCAGCCGGAGAGAAAGAACCCCCACCCGTTCTAGGACTTCAGAGATGGGGACAGAACCCAAACCGGATGATAACGCAGAACGCACCACCAAATGCACAATAAACCTGACAGAGGAGCAAAAAAAAAAAAAAAAAAATTTAAAAACTAGAAATAAAAAAGCCCAGGGGCGAAGTTTAACAGACTTGGAACCCAAAGGCTTGGAAGGTTTCTCCCAGGCAGCCATTTAGCAAATGACACGCTCCAGAGAGCCGCCCCAGCCCCCCTTCTCCCACTTGCTGCAAGCTCCCGGCCGCCAGGAAAACACCGCCTCCCCTCGCCTCCAGGTGGGCTGCAACCCCCGCCCCCGGGGTATGTAGAGAAAGGAACGGACGGAACAATCCCTTCCCATCTCACGCAGGCCAGCCCCTCCGGAGAGGCCCCCCGTTTCCAGCAGCGCTGGGCTTTTTTTTTTTTTTTTTTTTTTAGCTAAGGGGGGGAGAGCAGAGGAAAAAAAAAAGCCATCTGGCAGGCCCCGCGCAGCGACATCCTGTTTATTAGACGTTTTCAGCCCAGAGCATTCAGTGTTTTTTCCAAATAACCCTGTGGTGCCCGCATTCGGGCCCAGGCCGCCGTCCGGGGCGGCTCCTGACCGCGCCACCCGGGCACGCAGGCCGGGGGCCCCGACCCCCCAGCTCGGGCGACGCGGGGCGGCCCCGCGCCCGCCCCTCCCCCAGCCTGCGGGGCCCCGGCGACCCCGGCGTTTTTGTAGAGTGAGCAAGATGGGGGCGGGGGGCACCGGGCAGGGACGCCGGCCCCGCTCACGGGGAGGCCACGGAGGCCTCTCGGTCGCGGGAAGGGCGGCCCCGGGACCCCGCGCGGCGCCCAGGCCAACAATGGCGAGCGGCCGGGCCGCCCCCGGGCCGCGGCCCCCGGCGCTCGCGGACAAAGCCCGGCCGGGCCGCGGGGGCCCGCGCGTCAGTCAGCGGCCGCGCAGACAAAGCCCGGCCGGGCCGCGGCGCCTCCATCTTAGCGCCGCCGCCGCCCTCCCGCCGCCCCCGGCCCGCTCGGCCCGCGCCGCCCCGCGCCCCCGGCCCACCTGGTCTGGTTCCGCGGGCGCCACGGGGAAGGGCGATGGCGGTCGGGGCGGCGGCCGGGCGCGGGGGCGGCGGGATGGCGGCGGATTGCGCGGCGGCGGCGGCGCGGCTGTCGCTCGCTCGCTCGCTCCCTCCCTCCCGGGCACGCTCGTCGCTCGCTCCTCGCTCTCCTCGCTCTCCGCTCGCTCGCTCTCCGCTCGCTGGCGCCCCGGAGCCTGTGTCTCGCCGCGCGCCTGCCTCCCGCGCTCGGCTCCCCGCCCCCCGCCTGCCACCGCCCCCGCCTCCTCGGCCGCCTCCTCCCGCCGCCGCCGCCGCCGCCGCCGCCGCCGCCCGCAGCCTCGGCCCGCGCAGCGCCCCCTGCCGCGCCGCCCGCGAGCGGCGGCCTGAGGGAGGGCCTGAGGGGGCGGGGCGGCCTGAGGGGGCGGGGCGGGGCGGGCCTGAGGGAGGGCCTGAGGGGGCGGGGCGGGCCTGAGGGGGCGGGGCGGGCCTGAGGGAGCGGCCTGAGGGGGCGGGGCGGCCTGAGGGGGCGGGAGCGGTGCGGGCCTGAGGGGGCGGGACGGTGCGGGCCTGAGGGAGCGGCCTGAGGGGGCGGTGCGGGCCTGAGGGGGCGGGGCGGTGCGGGCCTGAGGGGGCGGGACGGTGCGGGCCTGAGGGAGCGGGCCTGAGGGGGCGGGGCGGCCTGAGGGGGCGGGGCGGGGCGGGCCTGAGGGAGCGGCCTGAGGGGGCGGGGCGGTGCGGGCCTGAGGGGGCGGGACGGTGCGGGCCTGAGGGAGCGGGCCTGAGGGGGCGGGGCGGGCCTGAGGGGGCGGGGCGGCCTGAGGGGGCGGGGCGGGGCGGGCCTGAGGGAGCGGCCTGAGGGGGCGGGGCGGGCCTGAGGGGGCGGGGCGGAGCGGGCCTGAGGGGGCGGGACGGTGGGGGGAGGGCCTGAGGGGGCGGGACGGTGCGGGCCTGAGGGAGCGGGCCTGAGGGGGCGGGGCGGGGCGGGCCTGAGGGGGCGGGGCGGCCTGAGGGGGCGGGGCGGCCTGAGGGGGCGGGGGTGGTGCGGACCTGAGGGGGCGGGGCGGGCCTGAAGGGGCGGTGTGGAGCGGGCCTGAGGGGGCGGGACGGTGGGGGGAGGGCCTGAGGGGGCGGGACGGTGCGGGCCTGAGGGGGCGGGGCGGGGCGGGGCGGGCCTGAGGGAGCGGGGCGGTGCGGTGCGGGCCTGAGGGGGCGGGGCGGGCCTGAGGGGCGGGGGCGGGGCGGGCCTGAGGGAGCGGCCTGAGGGGGCGGGGCGGCCTGAGGGGGCGGGAGCGGTGCGGGCCTGAGGGGGCGGGCGGTGCGGGCCTGAGGGAGCGGCCTGAGGGGGCGGGGCGGGCCTGAGGGGGCGGGGCGGTGCGGGCCTGAGGGAGCGGGCCTGAGGGGGCGGGGCGGGCCTGAGGGGCGGGGCGGCCTGAGGGAGCGGGGCGGTGCGGTGCGGGCCTGAGGGGGCGGGGCGGGCCTGAGGGAGCGGGGCGGTGCGGGCCTGAGGGGGCCGGGCCTGAGGGGGCGGGGCGGGCCTGAGGGGGCGGGGCGGGCCTGAGGGAGCGGCCTGAGGGGGCGGGGCAGGCCCTGAGGGGGCGGGGCGGAGCGGACCTGAGGGGGCGGGGCGGGCCTGAGGGGGCGGCCTGAGGGGGCGGTGCGGTGCGGTGCGGGCCTGAGGGGGCCGGGCCTGAGGGGGCGGGGCGGCCTGAGGGAGCGGGGCGGGGCGGGCCTGAGGGGGCGGGGCGGTGCGGGCCTGAGGGGGCGGGGCGGGCCTGAGGGAGCGGGGCGATGCGGGCCTGAGGGGGCGGGCCTGAGGGGCGGGGCGGCCTGAGGGGGCGGGGCGGGCCTGAGGGGGGCGGCGGCCTGAGGGAGCGGGCCTGAGGAGGGCCGTGCGGGCCGGTGCGGGGCGGGGCGGTGCGGGTGGGGGTAGGTCCCGGTGAGGAGGAGGAGGAGGAGGAGGGGGTTGGGATGAGGGGCCGGAGCCCGCCCCCGCCCGCCGGTGCGGGAGGCGGTGCGGGAGGCGTGTGTTGTGTGCTGCGTGCCGGGGAGGAGGCAGAGGGCGTGCGTGGTTCGAGTCAGAAGCGGGGTCGTGACACCGCGTGGATACTTTATGCGAGGCCGGCTCTCCCGAGTGTGTGTGGGCATGCAAGACAAAAGGCCTGCGCTGGGCGCCTCTGCTGCTTCTAGACAGTTCTTGGCAGTTAGAAAAAATATATATAAAAGTGAAGACCAAAAAATGGAAAGCCGGGGCCTGGCGTTGCCGCCAGCTCCCCTCCGTCTTCGGGGCGTTTCCCCCCGGAGCTGAGAGTCGGCTGATCCGGGTTAAGGGCATTTGTCCCCGTGGATCCCAGGCCTAGGGTTGGGTGCCACACAGCCGGGCAGGAGGAGCAGGCCGACCATGTTCCAGCGTTATCCCCAAATCCGCACTACTTCCCCTCCCCGTCTGCCCCAACAGCTCACTTTGCGTCGTGTCTCCCGAGCTCACGCCACCGCGGGTCATCGTGGGTCAGGCTGTCCAGCCTCCCCGGGCTCCCCGCTGCTTTCCCACAATCATTACTAGCAGGGGGCTGGATCCGAAGTGGAGCAGGCGCAGGCACTCCAACCCAACTCCGAAATGGCGTGTGGGCACAAAGCTGGCCCCTGTAGGCAGAGCTTGTAGTAGGCGTGATGACGTACCTCCAGCTCTAATCCGTGGTCCTGTGAACGCGTCCCCTTTGGTGGCACAGGGACTTTGAAGATGTGACTAAATTGAGGATCTTGGGCTGGGGACATCATCCCAGGTTACCTGGGCCCCTGGAATCCCAAGATGGAGGCAGATGGGTCAGCCTCAGAGCAGGAGATGTGTCTGATGAAGAAGTTGTCGTTTTTTAAAAAAGTATTTTATTTACTTGAAAGACACGGCAAGAGAGAGAGAGAGAGGTCTTCCATCCTCTGGTTCACTCCCTCATATGGCTACAGTAGCAGGGCTGGGCCAGGCTGAAGCCAGGAATCAGGAACTCCCGTCTGGGTCTCCTCTGTCGGTGGACCACCACCTGCTGCCTCCCAGGAGCATCAGCAGGAAGCAAGAGCAGAGTGGAACCAGGCCTCCAACGCGGGCACTCTGACACGGGATGCAGGCGTCCCAAGCGGTGGCCCAACCTGTTGTGTCACAACACCCACCCCAGAAGCGGTCATTTTGATTAATGAAATGGTGATGCAGGACCTCACACCAAAGAATGCAGGCAGCTTCTGGAGGCTGGAGATGGCCGGGAATGGACTCTCCCCCAGCTTTCCCCTGCCCACGCAACAGGGCCGCAGAAGGAAACCAGCGCCTCTGGCCCATTCGTCCACTTCTGCACCCCAGAGCTGAGAAAGCTGTGCGGTAGATGCTATGTTATGGCCCCAATAGGAGACTGGTTAAGACAAGGACACTCCCTGCGGGCAGCACAGCTAGGAAAGGGTTAAATGGTGGGGAGGGGGGGGGGCAGGAGCCAGGTGTTCACCTCCAACTCTTCTTCCTACTCTGGGGCCCGGGTGAGGACCATGCAGAGAGGCCAGTGAAATGCTTGGTGGCTCAGAGAGAAGCCACGGAGGACCTCCCGCCAGGGCACCTCATGCCAGGCTCTGGGGCCGGGCGCCGGACCAGGCAGATGTGGTACATTTGGAGCAAGAAAACAAACGCAAGTGCATATCCCAAGGTTTTAGTTCTGGTGTGGCTTCCAGCCACGGAGTCAGTCTCCTGGGTGCCTCGGGGTTTGCACCTGTGGACAGCTGTTGAGTTCCCTCCTCAGTGTGGGAGCCCAAGCCAAGAAGAGAGCTGGGCACACAGCAAGCGCTCGCTACACGGTGATCGAAAGCCTGGCAGACTGAGGTTAAACTTGGCTTCTGACCCCAGCAGCCCACAGCTGGCAAAGCAGCCAGATAAGCACCCTGGGTAAAGCCCACGCCCCTCCGCTCCTGAGTGGTGACAAAGCAGGAAACACCACGTTAGAAAAGAAAGCTCGTCCAGTGTGTCAAATGCCTTCACTTTAAAGCCAAGAAGACAGCCTCAGGAGCTTGAACGACTTGGTCAAGGTCACACATTCTAGCTAAACCCCGAGTCTTCTAGACATCCAATAAAATATAACACGAGCCACATCAGTCGTCTATTTTTTATTAACTGAAAACAGAGAGAGAGAGAGAGACAGAGTTTCCACCCACTAGTCCACTCCCCCAAAGCCCCGTGGCTGGGGCTGAGGCAGGCCAAAACTGGAAGCCAAAGACTCGACCCAGGTCTCTCACCTGGGTGGCAGGGTCCCAAGCGCTTGAGCCACTACGTGCTGCCTCGCAGGGTCTTCCAGTCACAAGAAGCTGGAGTCAGGAGCCAGCCGGAGCCTGGCACTCTGGTATGGGGTATGGGTGCTTAACTCCTAGACAAAAAGCCACCTACATGGCTCATTTTAAATGCCATAGTGACCACATTTAAAAAGATGAAAAACTAATGTAATAATGCAGCTGGCCGGCCAGCGCCACGGCTCACTTGGCTAATCCTCCACCTGCGGCGCCAGCACCCCGGGTTCTAGTCCCGGCCAGGGCGCCAGATTCTATCCTGGTTGCTCCTCTTCCAGTCCATCCCTCTGCTGTGGCCTGGGAAGGCAGTGGAGGATGGCCCAAGTGCTTGGGCCCTGCACCCACATGAGAGACCAGGAGGAAGCACCTGGCTCCTGGCTTCAGATCGGCACAGCGCGCCGGCCGTAGCAGCCATTTTCGGGGTGAACCAACGGAAAAGGAAGACCTTTCTCTCTGTCTCTCCCTCTCTCACTAACTCTGCCTGTAAAATAAATAAATAAATAAGTAAATAAATAAATAATGCAGCTAGCCCTCCGTATCTGCAGGCTCCGTATCCATGGATTCAATAAACTGCAGATGGAAAATATTTGAACAGAAAATTGCATCCAGGGCAGGGCAGGCCTGTGGTGCAGCAGGGATACCCACATCCCGTATCAGAGTGCTGGTTTGAGTCGTGGCTGCTCTGCGCCCAGTCCAGCTCCACTGGCATCCTGAGAGGCAGCCAATGATGGTTCAGGTGTTTGGACCCCTGCCACCTGCATGGATGGAGTTCCAGGCCTCTGGCCCAGCCCTGACTCTTGGGCGAATTTGGGGAGTGGACTAGCAGGTGGAAGATCTCTGTTTGTGTCTCTCTCTCTCGCTGTCACTCTCTCAAGTAGCTGAAAAATGAACGTTTAAAAACAAATTGTGGGGCTGGTGTCATGGCTCACTTGGTTAATCCTCCGCCTGTGGCACCAGGTTCTAGTCCCAGCTGCTCCTCTTCCAGTCCAGCTCTCTGTTGTGGTCCGGGAGGGCAGTGGAGGATGGCCCAAGGGCTTGGGCCCTGCAGCTTCATAGGATTCCAGGAGGAAGCACCTGGCTCCTGGCTTTGGATCGGCGCAGCTCCGGCCATGGCGGCCATTTGAGGGGTGAACCAACGGAGGGAGGAGTTTTCTCTCTGTCTCTCTCACTGCTAACTCTGTCAAATTAAAAAAAAAAAAAAAAATTGTGTCGAGGCCGGCACTGTGGCACAGCAGGTTAACGCCCTGGCCTGCAGTGCTGGCATTCCATATGAGCGGCCAGTTTGCATCCCGGCTGCTCCACTTCCAGTCCAGCTCTCTGCTATGGCCTGGGAAAGCAGTGGAGGATGGTCCAAGTGCTTGGGCCCTGCACCCGCGTGGGAGACCTGGAGGAGACTCCTGGCTCCTGGCTTCGGATCGGCGCAGCTCCGGCCGTTGTGGCCATCTGGGAAGTGAACCAGTGAATGGAAGCCCTCTCTCTCTGTCTCTATCTCTCTCTACGTAACTCTCTCTTTCAAATAAATAAAATAAGAAATATTTTAAATAAATCGTGTCTGCACTGATCATGTAGATTTCCCCCCACCTCAGTCATTATTTTCTAAACCATAGAGTATAACAGCTATTTACATAACATTTACATTTACTAGATATCTAGGTATATAATATAGTGTGGAAGTATAGAGAGAGTTGATTTGAGGTATATGGGAGGAAGTGCATAGATTCCATGCAAATACCATGACATTTTTTATATCAGGGGCTTAGCATCCTTGAATTTTGGCATCCATAAGGAGTCCCAGAACCAGCGCACTCCCAGATACAGAATGGTGACTGAACGTTTTACTTAATCTACTACATCAAAGAAAATTATCATTCCCAGAGCCAGTGCTGTGGTGCACCGCGTTCACTGGCATCCGTGTGGGCACTGATCCAAGTCCCAGCTGCTCTGCTTCCAACCCAACTCCCTGCTAATTAACCTGGGAAAGCAGTGGAAGCTGACCCAAGTCCTTTGGGCCCTGTACCATGTGGGAGACCAGGTTGAAACTCCTGACTCCTGGCAGAGGTAGGAAGAAGGAGAGAGCAGGGCTTGGGGCTGGGCCAGGGCTCCTGGGGTCACTCAGCCCCCAGAGGCTGCCCACCACAGAGGGAGGACCTGCAAAGGAATGTCATATCATCGGAGTTACCGAGGACACAGCAGCTAACCAGAGCTGCAGTCGCGGATGGAGCCAAGCAGGGGGAGGCTGAGGAGCGTGGGTTTGTTTCTTGTTTTTATTTTCCTTTCTTAAAACAAGATTTATTTACTTATTTACTTACTTATTTTGAAAGGCAGAGTTATAGGGAGAGAGGGAAAGGCGAAATGAGACATCTTCCATCCACTGGTTGGCTCCCCAAAAGGCCGCAATGGCCAAGGGCTGGGCCAGACTGAAGCCAGGAGCCAGGAGCTTCATCCGGGTCTCCCACGTGGGTTCAGGGGTCCAAGCACTTGGGACGTCCCCAGTTGCTGCTTTCCCAGATGCATTGACAGGGAGCTGGCTCGGAACTGGAGCCGCCAGGACTTGAACCAGTGCCCGCATGGGATGCCCGCATCTCAGACAGCAGCTTAACCCACTGCACCACCATATGGGCGCTGGTTACAAGTCCAGGCTGCTCCACTTCCAATCCAGCTCTCTGCTGTGGCCTGGCAAAGCAGTGGAAGATGGCCCAAGCACTTGGACCCCTGCACCCACGTGGGAGACCCAGAAGAAGCTCCCGGCTTTGGATCGGCCCAGCTCTGACTGTTGCGGCCATTTGGGGAGTTAACCAATGGATGGAAGACCTTTCTCTCTGTCATTCCCTCTCTGTCTGTAACTCTACCTCTCAAATAAATAAATAAAATATTTTTTAAAAAATTAGGAATTTTACAACGCTGCCTGTGTGGAGATAGCTCTTAACAGCTCCCAAAACTGAGCCAGAGTGGGGATTTCAACCACTCATTGTCTATTAGCAATTTTACATGTACAGTATATGTATATAATTTTATTTTCCCCAAAAATGTGGTCCCTGTCTTTGGCTACATTAAAATGTAACATTTTCACATGATACTTGAAATGTTCTTTATCTGTGACTTTTTAAAAAGACTTATTTTATGTATTTGAAACACTGAGTGACAGAGAGAAAGGAAGAGACACAGAGAAAGAGACATCAGTCTTCCATCCTCTGGTTCACTCCTCAGATGGCTGCAATGGCCACATCTGGGCCAGGCTGAAGACAGGAGGTCGGAATTCCATCCAGGTCTCCCATGTGGAAGTCAGGGGCCCAAGCACTTGGGCCATCTTCCTCTGCCTTCCCAGGTAGGTTAGCAGGAAGCTGGACTGGAAGTGGAGCAGCGGGAAATGACTGGCTTTGCAAGGGGAGATCAACCCCTGCACCACAACCCCAGCCCTGGTAATTGTCTTTTTGAAACACGTCTTGGCCAGACATGGTCTCCTATTTTTTTTTTTTTTTAAGATTGTATTTATTTATTTGAGAGGTAGAGTTACAGACAATGGCAGGGAGAGACAGAGAGAAAGGTTTTCCATCCGCTGGTTCACTCCACAAATAGCCACAATGGCCGGAGCTGCACCGATCCAAAGCCAGGAGCCAGGAGCTTCTTCCAGGTCTCCTACGCAGATGCAGGGGCCCAAGTGCTGCCCCCCCCCCACGTCCTCCTCGTTCTCTTCACTTTGTGGCTCAGCTCCTAGGCACCTCCCTTGTGGGGAGGGCTCATGGGTCGCCCCGTCCAGCCCACCCCATTCCTCCCTGCATCATAGCCTGACTTGAGCGTGGGCCTCCTCTCATTATATACCTGTGTCCACTATGGGACCACACATCACTGAATCGCTCGTGGTTTGAGTTCCCCGGCACACACCTTGCAACCTACAGTGCGTATTTAGAGGTTACTGAACAAAGAAGACAAAAACCAAGACGAGAGAGAGAAAGAGGAAGAGAGAGAGAGAGAGAGAGAAAGAGAGAGAGAGAGACCTTCCATCAGCTGGTTCAAGACTCAGCAGAACAAGGTGACTGGGGCGGGCACTGTGGCTCAGCGGGTAAAAGCCCCAGCCTGCAGCACCTGCATCCCATATGGGTGCCGGTTGGAGTCCTGGCTGCTTCACTTCCGGCGGCTCCCAAATCCAAGTTCTGGCAGCCCCGTGGGTTTGGCCTCCAGTGAGGGTCTACCCATCCTGGCCAAAGCACATGTGGGGGAAGTTGTCACCCCTCCACCCAGGAAGGTGGGGAGAGAGACTCATTGGTTTGATAACAATTCTCTTGGGAAAACTAACCAGGATCCCTTGCGAATTCCCTTAATCCCTGTCGAGGGCATATCCCCAATTGACCTGAGGCCCTCCCCCCAGCAGGCTCCACCCCACAATGGTCCACGCCATCTCCCCAACATCACCACCACAGGAACCAGGCATCCCCCGTGTGAACACTTGGGGACAGTCAAACCATAGCCAGACCATAGCACAAGAGAAGCAAAAAGAGTGTCCAGGGCTGGGCATACGGCCTAGCAGTAAAGACACCTGCATCCCATATTTCCCTCCTCTTCATAGCATTAACATAAGATTTTAGGGACTAGCAGCAGGTGCTGTGACGTCGAGAGTTAAGCTGCTGCTTTGGGTACTTGGATACTTGGGTACTTGGGTACTTGGATACTTGGGTACTTGGAGGCCTGGCTGCCTCCACTTCCCATGCAGCTTCCGGCTCATGTGCACCCTGAGAGACAGCAGATGGTAACCGGAGTCCTTGGGCCCCCGACACTCCAGTATGAGACCCAGACTGAGCTCCTGGCTCCTGGCTTGGGCGTGGCCCAGCCCTGGCTAGTGCAGGCACCTGGGGAGCGAATCAGCAAGCAGATGGAAGATACTTTTCTGCTTTCCTTCTCTCTGTGTGTTTCTCTGCTTTTCAAATAGATAAAAATGAATCTTTGGCCGGCGCCGCGGCTCACTAGGCTAATCCTCCGCCTGCGGCGCCGGCACCCTGGGTTCTAGTCCCGGTTAGGGCGCCAGATTCTGTCCCGGTTGCTCCCCTTCCAGTCCAGCTCTCTGCTGTGGCCTGGGAAGGCAGTGGAGGATGGCCCAGGTGCTTGGGCCCTGCACCCTCATGGGAGACCAGAAGGAAGCACCTGGCTCCTGGTTTCAGATCAGCGCAGTGCGCCGGACGTAGCAGCCATTTGCAGGGTGAACCAATGGAAGGAAGACCTTTCTCTCTGTCTCTCTCTCTCCCACTGTCTAACTCTGCCTTTCAAAAAAAAAAAGAAAAAAGAAAAAGAATAAATAAGAAATTTTAAAAGATTTTGAGGACTAAACTCCATATGAGTGCAGGGGGACAAGCACTGAAACCATTGCAGCTCTCTCATTCTCCGAGGTCCTCTACCTGGCCTCTCTCCCCACAGCAGAACAGCGTGCAATGGCCTTGGGCTCCAAGCAGAGAAAGAGGAAGTGGTGGGCCTCTTGGGGGTCCTCCAGCGGTGCTCTATCAATCAAAGGAAATCCCGGGATTGGCTCAGACTCAGGGGGCGGAGACAGAGGAGCAGCATCTGGATAAAGGAAAGGGAAGATTTGGGGATGCCTCGCCAAAACCTCCTGGTTGGGAGGCAGTTTGGCTAGAGATTAAGGTGCCACGTGCCGTCTGGAGCGCCTGGGTTTGATTCCTGACCCCGGCTTCCTGCCGACGCAGACCTTGCACAATAGCAGCGATGGCTTCAATACTGGGTTCCGGCACCCATGGAGGAGACCTGGACTGAGTTTCCGGCTCCCAGAAACTCTGCCCCCTCCCCTTCCCCGGCTGTTGCATACATTTGGGGAGGGAACCAGTACATGGGTGTTCTCACGCTCTCTCCCTCTGTCTCTCAAACAAATTTTTGTTAAAAATGTAAAGTCGGAAAACAAA
Source organism: Lepus europaeus (assembly GCF_033115175.1). Taxonomy (NCBI): domain Eukaryota; kingdom Metazoa; phylum Chordata; class Mammalia; order Lagomorpha; family Leporidae; genus Lepus; species Lepus europaeus. The sequence goes on from NC_084838.1 coordinate 3,940,512, forward strand.
CCCGCACGCATGAAGCCTAATGAAGATGTTCCATCTGACGGCAAAACGCCTGAGGTAGAGACCGTCTACACTGGCAAGGCCCTGCAGAGTGCTGAGGGCTGGCAGGCGAGAAGCGGGAGACCCCGACCCTCAAGCGCGTCCCCCGCTGAAGCAAAGCGAGAGTAGGACTTGTGATTCAGTGAGTCCTCCGGCCTGCCAGGCCTGGACCTGGGATGGATGTCCTGGGACCGATGGTGGAAATCAGTGCTTTCTCTGGCCCCAAGACGGCAGGAAGACACCAGGACTCATGTCCACTCTCACTTGCAGTACAATCCAGGAAGGCAGGGCCTTCTACTCCTGTGTGGTGGAATGAGAAGGTGAGAAGGTCATGCCAAGATGGCTGCTGACAACAGAAACTGCCTGGCAACAGGCCGTGATTGGATGGTTTCAGAAACCACACGGCAACAGAGCCTGACTGACAACAGGCTGTGATTGGACGGCTTCAGAAACTGCCTGGCAACAGGCTGTGATTGGATAGTTTCAGAAACCACACGACAACAGAGCCTGACTGACAATAGGCTGTGATTGGACGGCTTCAGAAACTGCCTGGCAACAGGCTGTGATTGGTTAGGGCATAGACCGCCCCTTGACCGGATTGGCTGTCTTGGCTATATAAGCTGCTGTAGAAGCGAAGTAAACGAGTCTGCTGGCTGTTCCTCTCAGGCCTTCTTTCACCCGGTCCCGGGGTCTGTGTGGTGACTCCGTGCCACTTGCCCCCACCATGCTCCTCCTCTCAGGAACGAATCCACAGCAACACTCATGCAGTTTTCATGAATTCCTGGATGCCTGGTCGGGCCTGCTTCCATATTCTCAGCACCTGTTCTCTGCAGAGCAGTGGCACCAAGGGGAGACGGGATGAGCCCAGGCTTTCAGTTCGGAGTGTAGCCACCTTCCCTCCAGGTGGAGAAGGAATAATATTGCAGGGGGAAATGGATTCCAGCTACCAAAACTGAGGGAGCCTTCTTGGTGCAGGCCTTGAAGGAAAAATGGAGCTTAAATCAGTGAGACCGGGGAAGAACATTCCAGACGGAGGCACCAGCTTGAACAACAAACCTGGAGATGGGAGGGTGTGGGCACCGGGAGGGAACTGTGGGCTGGCCGGTGGCCATTGGGAATGTGGCCACATCCATGGGAATGTGCATTCCAGTAGGAACGGGAGCCTGGAGCTAAAAATACGACACGGTGCATCAGGAGCACGGAGCCCTGCACAGACCTGGGCGCTCACAGCAGACAGGGTGGCATCTGCTGCTCCGGGGCGCGGTGGCACGGAGGCCTGGGACGCCTCGTTCCCATAACGTGCCCAGCGCCCACCAGGCCGCGGCAGATGGGGAGAGAGGGAGGGGAGGAATGCAGATAGCAGGGAACAGAAGATGAGCGGGGGTCCGATCTACACCTTGGAGGCCTGGGCTGACAGAAATAAGCCCAACATTTTGGAGGGGTTGAGTTTGGGTAAGGAGGGGGAAAAGAATGCAGCGGCAGCCCTCCCAGGGAGGCTCCCAAATCCAGGACAAGGACGGGAACACCAGGAAGGCATCCTCCCGCTGCCTTCCCGAATCCTGCCCCTGCTTCCCGCTGGGCCACTTTGGAATCTCAGGAAGCCTTTCCCTCCAGTGGATGGAGCCGATGGTGAGGAGGGGTGGACAGGATGAGGGAGGGTGGGGAAGGGGCACTGAGGATCAAGTCTTGCCCTCTGTGAAATCCCTGGAGAAATACCACATCTTAAATCGAATTTGATAACAAGAAAACGAAACAACAATCCCTAGAACAGGAAAATGTGTGTGAACCATCTGCCTCACAAGGACCTAGGAAACTGAATGTATAGAGAGGTCTCAGTGCCCAACAGCAGAAGGCAACCAACCCCCTGAAAAACGGACACAGGACTTGAATGGAAATTTCTCCAAAGAAGACATACAATGGCCAATGAGCACATGAAGAGATGCTCAAGACCCGCCCATGAGAAAAACACAATTCAGATCTGCAATGAGAGACAAGGTCGCACCCACCGGGATGGCCATCAGGAAGAAAGTGAGGAAGTACAAGTGTTGGCAGGGCCGCGGAGTCGTTGGAGCACTCACACGTTGCTGGTGGGGATGTAAAATAGCGTAGCTGCTGCAGGGAACAGCTTCCTGTCTTCCTAACAAGTTAAACAGAGAATTATCATATGTCCTGCAACTCTGCTCCTAGGTAGACACCCCCAAAGAACTGGAAACAGATGTCCAAACAAAAACCTGTCAAGAATGTTCACAGCAGAATTACTAACAAGAAGGTGAGAGCAACCAAAATGATAAGTGGAGCCACAGAGTTTGACGGGACTGTGATGAAATACTACTCAGTCACCCAAAGGAATGGAGGAGCTGCCGTTGTGGCAGGGAGAACCACTGCAGGTTTGTGTCCCGGCTGCTCTGCTTCCAATCCAGCTCCCTGCTAATGGCCTGGGAAAAGCAGAAGATGGGCCAACTGTTTGGGCCCCTACATCCACATAGGAGACCGGATGAAGCTCCTGGCTCCTGGCAGGAGCTCATTGCCGATGTCTGGGGAGTGAACCAGCCGATGGATGATCTCTCCCTCTCCCCCTCTCTGTAACTCTGACTTTCAAATAAATAAATAAATAAATCTTTTTAAAAAGTTTTAAAGGAATGGAAAATGGATCCATGCCCCAACATGGATGAACCTTAAAAATGTTCCACTAAGGGAAAGAAGGCAAACACAGAGACCACATGTGTGTGGCCCCGTTTATATGAGCCTCACAAGTAGGCGAATCCAGAGAGACAGAAAGCAAATGAGTGCTTGCGAGGGGCTGTGTGCAGAGGGGGACGGGCAGTGACTGCCTAGTTGGCATGGGGTTTCCTTTCGGGATGAAGAAGCGATTCTGGAATAAGATAGAAGTAATGGTTGTGGAGCCGTCACTGTGGCATAGCAGGTAAAGCTGCCACCTGCAGTGCCGGCATCCCATTTGGGCACTGGTTCCAGTCCCGGCTGCTCCACTTCTGACCCAGCTCTCTGCTGTGGCCTGGGAAGGCAGTAGAAGATGGCCCAAGTCCTTGGGCCCCTGCACTCATGTGGAAGACTTGGAAGAGGCTCCAGGCTCCTGGCTCCTGGCTTCGGATCGGCCCAGTTCTGACCACTGCATCCAACTGGGGAGTGAACCATCGGATGAAAGACCTCTCTCTCTCTCTCTGCCTCTCCTTTTCTTTCTAATAATGGTTGTGACTGTGCTAGGTGTCACCAAAGAGCAGCTTCAGATTGGTCAAATGGAACATTTTATGCTAGATTTTATCACACACAATTAAAAATAACCCTGTTAGAAACAGCACTTCTGCCAGGTCTTGCTCAGCTACGTCATCATCAATGTTTATGTGTGTGTGTCGGAGACCTCCAGGCGACTTTTTTTTTTTTAAGATTTATTTATTTGAAAGAGTGAGAGAGAGAGAGAAGGAGAGGCAGAGAGAGAGAGACAGAGATAGATCTTCTATCCGCTGGTTCACTCCCCAATTGGCCGAAACAGCCAGAGCTGCGCCGATCTGAAGCCAGGAGCCAGGAGCCAGGAGCTTCATCTGGGTCTCCCATGCAGGTGCAGGGGCCAAGGACTTGGGCCATCTTCTATTGCTTTCCCAGGCCATAGCAGAGAGCTGGATCGGAAGTGGAGCAGCCGGGACTAGAACCAGCACCCATATGGGATGCCCGCATGGTAGGTGGCGGCTTTACCCACTCTACCATAACGTCAGCTCGTCCAGGTGACACTTTAAGTCCATTTCCAACAGACTCACTGGCCAGAGTCTAAGGAGAGCTGGGCTGCGTCAGCCTCCGGGGCAGCTCCTGAGGGGCCTCCTGGGAAAAGAGCCCCCACTGCTGTCAGGGTTGGGATTTCTGCTGAGGCTGGCGGGTGCCAGGCAGCCCTGAGAACTCACTGAAGAAAGGACGAGACCACTTCGACAAACCAGAGCTCTGGGTCTGACAGGAGGTGGCTTTGGACGTGGACTGGCAGCTCCCACACGTTCCTGTGTGGGCCTGACGTGGGCACGGGACGACATTATCATTCATGGGTCTCCCATGCGGGTGCAGGGGCCCAAGCACTTGGGCCATCTTCCACTGCTTTCCCAGGCCACAGGAGAGAGCTGGACCGGAAGTGGAGCGGCCAGGACTCCAACCGGCGCCCATATGGGATGCTGGCAGTATAGCACTAGCCACTAAGTCAGCAGTTCCAATTCTTGCTGGGGGGCCCGGCGTTATGGCGTGGAGGATTGGCTACAGCTTGTGACACCAGCACCCCACGGGAGTGCCAGTTCAAGTCCCAGCTGCTCCACTTCCGATCCAGCCCCCCGCTACTGCATCTGGGAAAACAGCAGAAGATGGCCCAAGCACTCCCATGTGGGATTCCTGGATGGAGCTCCTGGCTTCTGGTTTTGCCCTGACCCAGCCCTGGTTGTTGTAGCCACTTGGGGAGTGAACCGGCAGATAGAAGATTTCTGTCTCTCTCTTTCTGTAACTCTGCCTTTCAAATAAATAAATAAATCTTAAAAAACAAAAAAAAAAAAAACTTTTGTTATTAGAACTGCTTCCCGCCGGCACCGCGGCTCACTTGGCTAATCCTCCACCTGCGGCGCCGGCACCCCAGGTTCTAGTTCTGGCTGGGGCACCAGATTCTGTCCCGGTTGCTCCTCTTCCAGTCCAGCTCTCTGCTGTGGCCCAAGTGCTTAGGCCCTGCACCCGCATGGGAGACCAGGAGAAGCACCTGGCTCCTGGCTTCGGATCGGTGAAGCACTCTGGCTGTAGCGGCCATTTGGGGGTGAACCAATGGAAGGAAGACCTTTCTCTCTGTCTCTCTCTATCTCACTGTCTAACTCTGCCTGTTAAAAAAAAAAAAAAAAAACTAAAAAAAAAAAAAGCAAAAAAAAAAAACCTGCTTCCCAGTCTCAAGAGAACCCAGAGAGCTGACTTTGGTTCTCTTTTTGCATTTTCCAAGCTAGAAATTAAAGCTGAGAACAAATTTAAATATTTATTATTTATTTTAATTCAAAATATCAATGAGCTTATTACACATGAACATAAATACCATGGTTTGTAAAAAATGTTCCAAAACATCTTTTGTTAATTGAGAAAATTGTCATTGTTTAAATTGTTGTAAATCTGTTTAATGTCTGGCCTAATAGAAAACAGCTGGGTTCTCACAGCTACTTTTGAATGCAATCTATTGTGCTCTGTTGCCTCGGTTGCAGTCTATGAAGGAGATGCAACCTCATATGAATAGGCTGTTGGAACAAGGAGGAGAGTCTCATAGCCTGTCCAGATAACTAGGAATATCACCATCACACATTTTTAAAGAATTATTTTATTTATTTGAAAGTCAGAGTTATACACAGAGAGAAGGAGAGGCAGAGAGAGAGAGAGAGGTTGAAAGAGAGAGGTCTTCCATTCCACTGGTTCACTCCCCAGAGGACTGTAATGGCCAGAGCTGAGCTGATCCGAAGCCAGGAGCCAGGAGCTTCTTCTGAGTCTCCCACACAGGTGCAGGGGTCCAAGCACTTGGGCCATCTTCTACTGCTTTCCCAGGCCACAGCAGAGAGCTGGATCGGAAGAGGAGCAGCCAGGATTCGAACCAGCGCCCATATGGGATGCTGGCACTGCAGGCTGGGGCTTTCACCCACTACACCACAGTGTCAGCCCCCAGTCACCATCACATTTTAAAATGCTTATTTATTTTCATCTACTTGAAAGGGAGAATGAGAGAGAACAATCTTAAACCACCTGCTGGTTTGCTCCCCAAATGCCTACGATGTTCAAGCCAAAGTCAGAAGCCAAGAACTCCAACTGGGTCTCTCACATGTGTGGCTAGGACCCAAGGACTTGGGCCGTCAGTTGCTGTCTACAGAGTGTGTTACAGGAAGCTGAATTGAAGTGGACTAGCTGGGACTTGAACTGGCGCTCTGGTGTGGGGTGCAAGCATCAGAAGCAGCTACTTAACCCACTGTGCCACAGCGACCACCCTCTGAGTATTATTTTCTGAAATGGCGGGAAAATACGACACATCTTCATTTCTTAGTAGCAATATTGAATCTGAATCCATAACAGTGAACTTTTCTTACTCTGTTCTGTTAAATTCATGTTTTAAAAGATTTTATTTATTTATTTTAGAGGCAGAGTTACAGACAGAGAGAGGGAGACACAGAGAAAAAGGACTTCCATCCCTTGGTTCACTCCCCAAATGGTCGCAACAGCAAGAGCCGGGCCAATCCGAAGCCAGGAGCCAGGAGCTTATTCCACGTCTCCCACGTGGGTGCAGGGGCCCAAGCATTTGGGCCATCCTACACTGCATTCCCGGGCCATAGCAGAGAGCTGGATTGAAACAGGAGCAGCTGGAACACGAACTGGCACCCATATGGGTTGTGGGTGCCGCAGGCAGAGGATGAGCCTACCACACCACAGCACTGGCCCCTTAAATTCATTTTTCTTTTACTTCCAATGTATCTTTTACTCACACATGATGTTATAACATCATATGATTTGGAAACTATTGCTTCATTGAGCCAAGCAGATCTTCCAGATGTTGAAACATTTAACGTCCTAATACTTAAATGTCGCACTTGTTAAATACCATCACCACTCTCAGAAAAGTCTTTAATTACTGGGGAAATGGTCAAGTTCACGGTGGCTGACACGGGTTTTCCAAAATTCTAACTTTTACTAGAAATTTCTAACTTCATTCCTGGCAACAAATACTGGCTGCTGCTTTCCTTCAATACTTCCCTCTGTTCACGTTTGAAAAAAAATTTCTCCTTTAGGCCCCTCTCTGGATAACGCAGTTTGCTGTTGGCAAAAATGGTGGTCTAGGGGTGGCCTTATGGCACAGCAGGTGCTGCTTGTCCCACAGTAGAAGCCCAGGTCAAGTCCCAGCCACTCTGCTTCTAATCCAGCTCCCTCTTAATGCACCTGCGAAAGCAGCAGATGGTGGCCCATGTGCTTCAGCCTCTGTCACCCAATGGGAGGCCCAGATGGAGTTCCTGGGTCCTGGCTTCAGCCTGGGCCAGCTCCAGCTATGTGGCTATTCGGGGAGTGGACCAGTGACCAGTGGATGGATGATGTGTGTGTGTATGTGTGTGTGCCCTCTCTCTGTGTCACTCTATCAAATAAATAATAAATAAGTGAATCTTTAAAATAGTGGCCCATGAACAAAACACTAGTTCCATCACACAAGTGCTTTTCTTGGGTACAACCATTGTCCAGCAGTCCCTCAGTATCACAGGTGAGTGGCAAGACCCCTGCCCTCCCATACTCCAGATTCCAAATCCCAAGGGTGCTCAAGTGCCTGATAGAAAATGGCCTAGTACTTGCAGAGTCTGTTCACACCCTCCCGATACTTTGAATCGTTTCTAGGTTACACACAGTACAGAACACAGCGCAAATGCTAAAGAGCTGTGACACTGCATTATTTAGGGAACAATGACAAGAAAAAAGATGCAATATTTTTTCCAAGAGTTTTGATCCACAGTTGGTTGAATCCATCGTCATGGGACCCAAAGACCTAGAGGCCAGAGCGCACGTCCCCACAGACCACAGTGCACAAGGTACGCGAAGTCTGTGTCCCCAAGGGTGCAGGTTTCGCAGTTATTTTTCCTGCCTCGTCGGTGACATGCCTGTGTAACACTGACTTCTGTTTGTTCTGCAATGAAGAACACAACGATGACCAGCACGGTTTGATGATCCAGCCTCGGCTCAAGCAAAGGAACTCGTTGTTTCTTGTTTTTTAAGATTTATTATTTTATGTATTTGAAGGATAGAATTACAGAGGAGAGGGAGAGACAGAGACAGAGAGGTCTTCCACTCGCTGGTTCACTCCCCACATGGCCACAAGCCTGGGCCAGGCCCCAGACAGGAGCTAGAAACTCATTCTGGTCGCTCCCATGCGTGGCAGATGCCCCAGTAATTGAACCAAATTCTGCTGCTTTCCGAGGTGCATCATCGGGGAGCTGGAGGGGGAGTGGAGCGTCCAGGACCGGAGCCAGCGCTCCAGGACAGGATGTCTTTTTTTTTTTTTTTTTTTTTTTTTTTTTTTTTTTGGACAGGCAGAGTGGACAGTGAGAGAGAGAGACAGAGAGAAAGGTCTTCCTTTTCCATTGGTTCACCCCCCAATGGCCACTGCGGCCGGCGCACCACGCTGATCTGAAGCCAGGAGCCAGATGCTTATCCTGGTCTCCCATGCAGGTGCAGGGCCCAAGCACTTGGGCCATCCTCCACTGCCCTCCCGGGCCACAGCAGAGAGCTGGCCTGGAAGAGGAGCGACCGGGACAGAATCCGGCTCCCTGACCGGGACTAGAACCTGGTGTGCCGGTGCTGCAAGGCAGAGGATTAGCCTATTGAGCCATGGCGCCGGCCCTATTTATTTATTTGAAAGGCAGAGTTACACAGAGAGAAGCGAGGCAGAGAGAGAGAGGTCTTCCATCCGATGGTTCACTCCCCAGACGGCTGCAACGGCCGAAGCTGGGCCGATCCGAAGCCAAGAGCCAGGAGCTTCTTCTAGGTTTCCCATGCAGGAGCAGGGGCCAAGGACTTGGGCCATCTTCTACTGCTTTCCCAGGCCATAGCAGAGAGCTGGATCGGAAGAGGAGCAGCCGGGACTAGAACCAGCGCCCATATGGGATGCTGGCACTTCAGGCCAGGGCGTTAACCCACTGCGCCACAGCACTGGCCCCCAAAGGGAAGGATGTCTGTGTTGCAAGCGGCAGCTTGATCCAGTGCATCACTACGCCAGCCCCTGAATACTGTTTTTGCACTTTTGAATAATGATTTTCACTTACCATGCTCACTGCACGCCAGGTATGGTGCTAATGACTTCATAGACTTTCAAATAAATAGATAAATCTTAAAAAAAAAAAAAGTGTATCCAATGGTAAAATTTTTGGTCTAGGCTCAGATGCAGACAAAAAGAAAATGACAATTAAAAGGAAATTTTGCCAAGTGCAGACGACTAAGCTGTGCACATGGAGCCTTCACTGACTTCTCCATCACCAGTGTAGAGTCCTCTGGCCACTCTCCTGAGCCTGTAGGTTTGCAGCCAATGGCAGGCTTGTTTTTTTAATAATAATAAAAAAAGTTAGGTGAGAGGCAGAGAGGAGAAGGAGAACTCCCACTCACTGGCTTACTCCCCAAACGTCCACATGACAGCTGGGTTGGGCCATGCCAAAGGCAGGAGCCAGGAACTCCACTCAGCTCTCCCACATTGGTGGCAGGACCCCAATTCCTGTGCAGTAGCAGGAAGCAGGAGTCGGGAGACAGAGCTGGGAATAGGATGTCAGTATTCCAACACGGAATGCTGGTGCCTCAGCTGGCATTGTCTACCTGTAGGCGAACCACCCAGGCCTCAGATCAGGTGCAAGTGTTACAGAGACTGAGACAAGGGCCAGGTGCTGCTGTGACACAGCTCGATATCCCACAGGGGGAATGACAGGCCAGCAGGGCTCAGGTGTGCAATCTGAATGCAGCAGAGTAATGAGACAATTGGGCTTCCCGGGGCTGCCTTCCCACAGGTCAAAGGCCACAGCTGCAAACGTTCTCCCAGCGCTGCAGGCGGCTGTGCCCGGGAGCTCAGGCCTCCCCAGCCCTGAGAAGATGCTCCTGAGGTTGCTGTCATTTTTCTTTGTCTTTGAGATTTGTTTTTATTTATTTGAAAGGCACAGAAAGAGAAACAGAGATCTTCCATCCACTGGTTCACTCCCGAAATGGCCACAAAGGCTAGGGCCGGCCAGGCCTAAGCCAGGAGCCAGGAGCTTCTTCTGGGTCTCCTATGTGGGTGCAGGGGCCCAAGCACTTGGGCCATCTTCTACTGCTTTCCCAGGCCACAGCAGAGAGCTGGATCAGAAGTGGAACAGCCGGGACTTGAACCAGTGCCCATGTGGGATGCTGGCATTGCAGGTGGCAGCTTTACCTGCTACACTACAACACCAGGGCCCCATCTCTCATTTTTCTTGGAGGAGGCATTAACCAGCTGTCAGTCTTGCCAGGTCTTCAAGACGCCTCAGGCAGATCTCGGGATGTCATCTGGCCCCCACTTGCCTCTGCAGCCTCACCTCTCACCACCTCCCTGTCCACACTCACGGTTTTCTCTTGCCTCCCAGCCGTGGCACCTGCTGCTCCCTCTGCCTGGAATAAACTCTTGCCATTCCCGCACAGCCTCCTCTGCATGGGTGAGCCCTTCTCAACCCTCGGGACTTAGCTTGGATACCCTCTTTCGGGAACCTGTCCTGGGAAGCCCATTCCACCTTGCAGCTGGGCCACGGGCATCGCAGATGGGAGTGGCTGAGTTTGCCTTCCTGCTCTGCTTCTGATCCCGGCTTCCTGAGATGCAGCAGTGACGACCAAAGTAGCTGGGCCCCGTCACGCAGGTGGGAGACATGAGTTGAGTTCCAGGCTTCCGGCTTTGGCCTGGTCCAGGCATAGCTCTTGAGAGCATTTGGAGAGTGAGCCAGCAGGGGGAAGCTGTCTGACTTTTTTTTTTTTTTTTTTTAAGATTTTATTTATTTATTTATTTGAGAGGTAGAGTTATAGACAGTGAGAGAGAGAGAGAGAGAGATCTTCTATCGCTGGTTCACTCCCCAAATGGCTGCAACGGCCGGAGCTGCGCTGATCTGAAGCCAGGAGCCAGGAGCTTCCTCCGGGTCTCCCATGAGGGTGCAGGGACCCAAGGACTTGGGCCATCTTCTACTGCTTTCCCAGGCCACAGCAGAGAGCTGGACTGGAAATGGAGCAGCCGGGACTCGAACCAGTGCCCATATGGGATGCCGCCACTGCAGGCAGCGGATTAACTCACTGCGCCACAGTGTCGGCCCCACTAACTTTCAATAAACACATAACACAGCTTTAAAAAGTACATTTGGGCCGGCGCCACGGCTCACTAGGCTAATCCTCCGCCTTGCAGCACCGGCACCATGGGTTCTAGTCCCAGTCGGGGCACCGATCCTGTCCCGGTTGCCCCTCTTCCAGGCCAGCTCTCTGCTGTGGCCCGGGAGTGCAGTGGAGGATGGCCCAAGTCCTTGGGCCCTGCACCCCATGGGAGACCAGGAGAAGCACCTGGCTCCTGCCATCGGATCAGCGCGGTGCGCCGGCCGCAGCAGCCATTGGAGGGTGAACCAACGGCAAAAAGGAAGACCTTTCTCTCTGTCTCTCTCTCTCACTGTCCACTCTGCCTGTCAAAAAAAAAAAAAAAAAAGAAAAAGAAAAGTACATTTGTGGAGGGATTAAAAAAAACACAGTAATAACAGAAACGGAGGTGTATTAGTCAGGTTTGCTAATGGATGTGACAAACCACCTCAACATTTCAGTGGTGACTCAATAAAAGTGAGTTTTTTCCCGTCTCTCCCACACAGCACTCCCAAGTGGGTTTTCCTGGTTGAGCTGGGTTCCAAGTGGAGCTGCAGGGATTCCAGAACCTTCGTCCTCCGGTTCTCCTATCATGTGCAGCTGGGCAGACAGCAGGTGTCCGGGTCACTTCCGCCCCCGTCCGTGGGCCGGAACCGCCTTGTTGCTCCAGCTCACAGCCTGGAGGCTTCGCATCAGATGCACTCTTGGGAAGAGAAGGGACCACGGAGCCAGTGCCCGTCCCCGTCACAGCTCTTGTTACTGAGAACCTGCCCTGTGTCGGTGCCACACCTGCTGTCCTTTTGTCCTACACCAGCTCCCATTTACAGAGTGGGAAGAAACCTGAAGTCAACTGTATGAGGCGAGAGGACGCCCGGGAGCCAGATCCTTCCTGCTTCAAAGTCTGGGGACGGATGACGGAGGCAGGCTCCCGCCTGCTCTGAGACCGTGACTGGCCCTCCCCCAGTGCACAAGTGCCCACTCGGGTTAGGCATCGATCTAAGAACCCTCGGACTAATCCATCCAGTACCCACAAAAGCCCAACGAGACAGCTGCTGTTAAACCTTAACGGTGAGTATCTTGGGACTGGCGTTGTGGCACAGCGGGTTAAGCTGTCACTCGCGGTACCGGCATCCCATAACCCAGTGCCAATTTGAGTCCCTGCTGCTCTGCCTCCGATCCGGCCCTCTGCTCAGATGTCTGGGGAGGAAGATGGCCCCTGCCACTTACCTGTGAGACCAGGGTGGAGGTCCTGGCTCCTGGCTCCTGGCTGTTTTGGCCATTTGGGGAGTGAACCAGTGTTAGAACTCTCTCTCTCTCTGTCTCTCTCTCTCTCTCTCCCTTTCTCTGGGTCGTTTTGCCTTTCGAATAAATAAATAAGTCTTGAGGCCGGCGCCGCGGCTCACTAGCCTAATCCTCGGCCTGCGGCGCCAGCACCCTGGGTTCTAGTCCCGGTCGGGGCACCGGATTCTATCCCGGTTGCCCCTCTTCCAGTCCAGCTCTCTGCTATGGCCAGGGAAGGCAGTGGAGGATGGCCCAAGTCCTTGGGCCCTGCACCCCATGGGAGACCAGGAGAAGCACCTGGCTCCTGGCTTCGGATCAGCGCGATGCACCGGCCGCAGCGGCCATTGGAGGGTGAACCAACGGCAAAAAGGAAGACCTTTCTCTCTGTCTCTCTCTCTCTCACTATCCACTCTGCCTGTCAAAAATAAAATTTAAAAAATAAAATAAATAAATAAATAAATAAATCTTTAAAAAAATAAAGCTGAGCGTCTTGTCCGAACTCTTAAGCAAAACCAGATACGAAACGTTATTAACCCGTGCTGCAGTTTGGCCCTGGGACCCTTGCTCATCTGACGTCACTCTGATACAGTGGTAAAATGAAATATTGCCTTTTTTTAGAATACAAATATAAATGGAAGGTGTCACTTCCAGCGCTTGGATAGATCAGTGCAGAAGGTTTAGTTTTAATTCAACCAAATCTCTCAGCGTGGAAGAACGGTTTACAATTCGACAAAACACAGACACTGCCTCTCTCACGCATGCCCAGAACCGCCACGACGAGGCGTGGAAGACAGGGCACGTGGCCACGCCCCTTCTCTTTTCCCCGCCTTCCCTGATTCGTCCGCGGTTTCACGGTATCGCCTCGCGATTGGGCGAGGCGCGAGTAGTCGGCGGGACGCGATTGGGCAACGTCGCCGCCTCCCGCCCACGGCCAGCTCCGATTGGCCGAGGTGCTGAGCGGGTTCGACCAGACGTTACGTCAGCGCGATGCGGCGGAGTCGCGGGGCCCTGGGCCTGGCGCGGGAGCCCGAGGTCCGGGTCCCAGGCAGCGCGGGGCGGGGCGCGCGGCGGTTGGGCAGCAACGAGGGCCGGCGAAGGGAAATTCAGCCGGACGCCCCCTCTGGATCCGGACCCGGCCGTCCGCGAGGGGAGACCCGATCCACTCTGAGAGAACGTGTGGCAGGTGCACCTGCCGCCCTGAGGGAGCCCCCCCGGGGACGCGCCCGAATGTCCGCCGGGGAACAGGGCAGTGGCCGTCCTGCTGGCCATGCTCCGAGACGGCCAAGCCCGCTGTGCCGCCTCCTGCAAGCCTTGCCTTCAACGAGGGTGACGTCACCCCAGGGCCACGTCATGATGACCCCGGAAGATGAAGCCCCCGGGCCCCTCACCCTCGTGTTCGGGGCTCCGAGGGCCCACGCGGAGGGGCTCATGCATCCGGAGGGGCGCCCAGTGAGAGAGAAACGAGACCACCGACGTGCTAGTGGGGGCTGTCTTGGGAACACCCCAGATGAGGCCATAGGGCCATTCCAGACCAGCTCCCTTACCCAAGGCGATCAAACGGGTCGCTCATGGGGCTAGGACTACCCACGAATGACCGGGCTAGGGCTACCCACGAATGACCGGGCTAGGACTACCCACGAATGACCGGGCTAGGGCTACCCACGAATGACCCTCGGTTGTTTTTGCTCGTGTCAGGTAACCGCAGTGCACAGTGCCCCTCGGAACCAGCGAGACGCATCCGTGGGGACACGTGAATGATTTAAGGATTACCACGGGCACCGGCGCCCACGGTGGAGGTTAGCCCGCCGCCCCCAGCGCCAGCCCCGGTACTGACGGGTGCGGAACAGCACTCCCGCGCAGGGCTACTGATGGAGTCAGGCAGTTACGTTGGCACCTCCTTATCTGTTCTTCCTGTTTGGAGCCCAGCACCTCCTCTCTTCCGGTAATTCATGCAGAGTAATCAATGGTTGTGAACCATAATCCTCCCCTCCCCCCCGTGGAACACTAGAACTTACTCTGGCCAGCTGTGAAGGCAAACCCTTTGTGTTCTAAAGGTTTTGTCTATCTTAAATAGCCATCTTATTAAAATAAATAAATAAAATCTTGGGGCCAGTGCTGTGGTTTAGCGGGTAAAGCTGCTGCCAGCATCTCATATGAACGCCGGTTCGAGTCCCAGCTGCTCCACTTCCGATCCAGCTCTCTGCTATGGCCTGGGAAGGCAATGGAGGATGGCCCAAGTCCTTGGGTCCCTGCACCCACGTAGGAGGCCGGGAACAAGCTCCTGGCTCCTGGCTTCAGATCGGCACAGTTCTGGCCGTTGTGGCCATCTGGGAAATGAACCAGTGGACAGAAGACCTCTCTCTGTCTCTCTGCCTCTGCTTCTCCTTCTCTCTCTATAACTCTGACTTTCAAATAAATAAATTAATTAGAAAATGAATTTCATAATTTACAGCAACATGGATGAGACGGTGTTAAGTAGACTAAGCCAGGCACAGAGAGAGCTGCTGCATGTTCTCCCGTGTGAGGCCGTGTGTGGAGCGTGATTTGGTGACAGTTGAGTGTCCCACATGGAGTCCCAGCTCTGCTCCCGACCCGGCTTCCTGTCATGCACACCCCGGGGGCAGCAGTGCTGGCTCAAGAGCTGGAGTTCCTGCCGCCCACACGGGGCCCCGACTGAGTCGTGGTCCCACAGCTGGCCCAGCCCTGGCTGCTGAGGGCATTTGGGGGGTCACTCAGTGGATGGGAGATCGCCGAGTCTCTGCCTTTCAAACACATGACAATAAGTGGAGAACAGGATAGAAGCTGTGGTTACCACAGCCTAGGAAGTGGGGGGTAGGGGTGGGGTGGGGAGTAGGGAGAGGATGGTTAATGGTGCAGGGGTGGGCAGTCAGCAGTGTTCTATAGCACAGTAGGTCACTGGTTGACAAAAATTAATTGACTTTCAAAATAGGAGTAGGAAGGATTTTTTTTTTAAAGATCTACTTTTTATTTGAAAGGTAGAGTGACAGAGAGAGAGAGGAGAGAGATCTTTCATCCCTGGTTCACTCCCCCACAACAGCTGTGGCTGTGTCCAGCTGAAGCCAGGCACCTACACTATCTGGGTCTCCCACATGGGCAGCAAAGGCCGAAGTACTTGGGCCGTCTTCTGCTGTCTCCCCAGGCACATTAGCAGGGCGCTGGATCCGAGGTGGAGCAGCCAGAACTGGAACAGGCACTCCCGTATGGGATGCAGGCATCGCCAGGGCCGGCTGGACCTGGTGCCCCACCCACCCCTGGAGAGGCTTAGAATGTTCCCATCACAAAGAAGCGATACAAGTCTGGGATGACAGACGTGCCAATCACCCTGACCTGCTCACTACACATTGTACACGTGTGTGGAGATGTCACACTGTACTCCACAAATATGTATAATTAGTGTGTCAATTAAAAATATATATGTTAGACAATTGTGTCTTATTCTTTAGATTACTATTACCTTAATGGCATGCTGCCAGTGAGAATGTCTTTTGTGGCCATGATGTACCTCTAACAATATCTTTCTCAAATCTACTCTTCTCTGGCTCCCCACCACCACATGCAGGTGTTGTAGGTATTTGGGGGGTGAATCAGTGGATACAAGATGTCTGTCTCAGCCTTTCAAATAAAATGAAAAATAAAAATTTTAAAAAGAAAGTTTCAAATAACAAAACAGAGGCTGGCGCTGTGGCGGAGCGGGTTAAAGCCCCAGCCTGCAGTGCCTGCATCCCATATGGGTGCCAGTTTGAGTCCTGGCTCCTCCACTTCCCATCCAGCTCTCTGCTATGGCCTGGGAAAGCAGTGGAAGATGGCCCAAGTCCCTGGGTCTCTGCACCCACGTGGGAGACCTGGAAGAAGCTCCTGGCTCCTGGCCCCTGGCTCCAGCTTCGGATCAGCTCAGCGCTGGCCGCTGTGGTCATCTAGGGAATGAACCCAGAAGGAAGACCGTTCCCTCTCCCTCTGGCTCTACCTCTCTGTGTAACTCTGTCTTTCAAATAAATAAAATAAATCTTAAAAAAAAAACCCACAAATAACAAAACACCCAGAGTGAGTTTCTACTTCACATCACCAGACTGTTAAACCCTGACCCCTGCGCCCAGAACTCACAGGTGCTGGGGCCAGGAGCACAGCCGCTCTGCACATCTGTCCGGCAGCTTCTTAGAATGCGAACCGCACACTTCCCATAGCGGAGCAGCCATCCCACTCCTGGGGAACGGAAGCTCACGTCCACGCTCACACGTGTGCAGCCGTGACCGGACAGGATAATGGCCCCCAAGGTCACCCCTACCCCCCACAACCTGTGGCTGTGTTACCTGACACGGCCAAAGAGACCCTGCGGATGTGACTCAGAGATCTGGAGATGCAGAGGTGACCCCAGGTCGCCTGAGGGAGTCACAGGGCCCGTGTCCGGGGAGGCAGTGGGCCGGGCAGTGCTACTCTGAGGACAGAGGAGGGGTGATGAGCCCTGGATGCGCTGCACAGCACGTCTCGTCTCAGGTAAGTGGGCTGAAGAGCGGAAGCCAGACCAAGAGTCCCTACTGCATGATTCAATTTGTAGAAAATTCTAGAAAGTGGGCCGGCGCTGTGGCTTAACAGGCTAATCCTCTGCCTTGTGGTGCCGGCACACTGGGTTCTAGTCCCGGTCGGGACGCCAGATTCTATCCCGGTTGCCCCTCTTCCAGGCCAGTTCTCTGCTATGGCCCGGGAAGGCAGTGGAGGATGGCCCAAGTCCTTGGGCCCTGCACCCCATGGGAGACCAGGAGAAGCACCCGGCTCCTGGCTTCGGATCAGCGCGATGCGCCGGCCGCAGCGGCCATTGGAGGGTGAACCAAGAGCAAAAAGGAAGATCTTTCTCTCTCTCTCTCTCTCTCTCTCTCACTATCCACTCTGCCTGTCAAAAAAAAAAAAAAAAAAGAAAAAGAAAAAGAAAAAGAAAATTCTAGAAAGTGGAAACTAGGCTCTAGCAACAGAAGAGTGGTTGCATGCCGTGGGGAGTGGGAGGTGGGAAAGACGGACTGGGAGGGGGCACCAGGAAACCTGTGAGGCTGAGGGAGATGTGTTGTCTGTGGCGACGGCCCCAGGTTGTACGCGTCAAATCTGTGTAGTTTGTTGGACGTCAGTTCTACCTCAGAAAAGCCGGAGAAGGAAGCCGTCTTGGAAGAAGAAATGAGTGCATGAACGTGGGACTAACGACACAAGCAGAGGACACAACACGGAGCTGTCAGGGCAGAGCGGACTCTTCCCCGCCTGGGACTCCAGAAGACTTGTTGAGATGTGCATTTGTGCCTACGCATTCCAAATGAAGAGCCTGGCCTTGAGCTAGACTGGCCTTGAGCTAGACTGGCCTTGAGCTAGACTGGCCTTGAGCTGTTAGCTTACATAATACAACGCCATCCCAAGGAGCACAACAAATGTCCACACAGACCGCTATGGTTTTTCCAACGCTGTTGAATTTAAAGTTGTATCATGCTCAAACCAGTATTTTTCAAAATTTCTTGAAACTTGAAGATAAATGTTTTTGAAGCTGTTTTTTTGTTTTCTCAATAGCAAAGGCAGAAACTTAGTACCACTGAGAATCATTTGTTCTTGTGTGTGTGTGTGTGTGTGTGTTTTAAAGAGACTGGGTAAAAATTGTAATAAATAAAAACCAAACTGATCAGGAACTAAAATACATTTCTTCAACAGCAAATATTGGAAGGTCAGGAGGAGGCGGGGCTGAAGGAACAGGTGTTTGGACAAAGTGCACAGTCACATGGATGGCACAAGGTATTTTTAGCAGGTCTCTGCTTACAGCAGAAAGAGCAAAGCACTATTTATTTGAGAGGCAGAGAGAGAGAGAGAGAGAGAGAGAGAGAGAGAGAGAGAGATTCCTACCCACTGGTTCACTTCCCAAATGTCTGCAACAGCCAGGGCTGAGCCTGGCCAAGCCAGGAGCTGGGCACTCCCTCCGCGTGAGCTGGGCACTCCATCCATATTTGCGCGTGGGTGGCAGGCACTGACCGGCTGAGCCATCGTCACTGCCTCCCAAGGTCTGCATTAGCAGGAAGGTGGAGTTAGGCGCTGGAGCCTGTGTTCGAATCCAGGCACTGCACTATGGGACGCGGGCATCTGGGCTGGCGTCTTAACTGCTAGGCTGGACTCGCGCCCCTTTGATATTTTGACTTTCCTGGTTTGTTTACTGGGTATGACTGTCACAACTTTGTGTCAGCAGGAACAGCAGAGGGGGAGAGACCTGAGCCTTCTCCGAGCTGCGTAGCGAGAATCGCCAATGCATCTGCTTCAGCGCACCGGAGCTCATCACCGTCTCCGAGCAGGGCTCTTGCGGCCGGCAGCCCACACGTTTCCTTGTGCCGGTGGTCTGGTTTGGTGATTCCCGGGCTGTGAGGCTTTCTCTGGTAGCCTGATGGGAGGATCGGTGAGAATAACCTCTAAGAGTTCGTCCGTGGGAGAGACTGGTGTTGTGGCAGAGCAGGCTAAGCCACCACTTGTGACACCGGCATCCCATATCGGAACACTGGTCTGAGACCCAGCTGCTCCGCTTCTGATGCAGCTCCCCGCTAATGTGCCTGGGGAGGCAGGGAAAGGTGGCCCGAGTACTTGGGTCCCTGCCACCCCTGAGGGAGACCTGCAGGAGCTCCTGGCTCCTGGCTTCGGCCTGGCCCAGCCCTGGCTGTTTCAGCCATCTGGGGAGTGAACCAGCAGATAGAAGATCTCTCTCTCTCTCTCTCTCTGCCTGTCAAGTAAATAAGCAAATAAATAAATAAATAAATCTCTTTTTTAAAGGAACAAAGGATTGTATCCGCAAACTTCAATAACTTGTCTACCCTGTTTAAGAATATTCCAAAGAATTTAAGTAGATTTTTGAAGCAGTTGTTAATAACATAACACTTTGACACCTTTTTAGTAAGAACTGTTAGTTGGAGGCATGGAAGATACAATCTTTGTTCATCAAAATGAGGCACTAAATATCAATATCTGCTAACCCTACAGAGAGAGAGAGAGAGAGCAAGCGCCAGATGTCGTAGACTGAGGGACAGATCAACACGACATGTCTTAACAAACAGCCTGACATCACACACAGCGGGTCCTGAGGAACAGCCTGACATCACACACAGCCAGGTCCTGAAACAGCCTGACATCACACACAGCGGGTCCTGAGGAACAGCCTGACATCACACACAGCCAGGTCCTGAGGAACAGCCTGACATCACACACACAGCCAGGTCCTGAGGAACAGCCTGATATCACACACAGCCAGGTCCTGAGGAACAGCCTGACACCACACACAGCGGGTCCTGAGGAACAGCCTGACATCACACACAGTGGGTCCTGAGGAACAGCCTGACATCACACAGAGCGGGTCCTGAGGAACAGCCTGACATCACACACAGTGGGTCCTGAGGAACAGCCTCACATCACACACAGTGGGTCCTGAGGAACAGCCTGACATCACACACAGCCAGGTCCTGAGGAACAGCCTGACACCACACACAGCCAGGTCCTGAGGAACAGCCTGACATCACACACAGCCAGGTCCTGAGGAACAGCCTGACACCACACACAGTGGGTCCTGAGGAACAGCCTGACATCACACACAGCGGGCCCTGAGGAACAGCCTGACATCACACACAGCGGGTCCTGAGGAACAGCCTGACATCACACACAGCGGGTCCTGAGGAACAGCCTGACATCACACACAGCCGGGTCCTGAGGAACAGCCTGACATCACACACAGCCAGGTCCTGAGGAACAGCCTGACAGCACACACAGCCAGGTCCTGAGGAACAGCCTGACAGCACACACAGCCAGGTCCTGAGGAACAGCCTGACACCACACACAGCGGGTCCTGAGGAACAGCCTGACATCACACACAGTGGGTCCTGAGGAACAGCCTGACATCACACACAGCGGGTCCTGAGGAACAGCCTGACATCACACACAGTGGGTCCTGAGGAACAGCCTGACATCACACACAGCCAGGTCCTGAGGAACAGCCTCACATCACACACAGTGGGTCCTGAGGAACAGCCTGACATCACACACAGTGGGTCCTGAGGAACAGCCTGACATCACACACAGTGGGTCCTGAGGAACAGCCTGACATCACACACAGCCAGGTCCTGAGGAACAGCCTGACATCACACACAGTGGGTCCTGAGGAACAGCCTGACATCACACACACTGGGTCCTGAGGAACAGCCTGACATCACACACACAGCGGGCCCTGAGGAACAGCCTCACATCACACACAGTGGGTCCTGAGGAACAGCCTGACATCACACACAGCCAGGTCCTGAGGAACAGCCTGACATCACACACAGCCAGGTCCTGAGGAACAGCCTCACATCACACACACACAGCAGGTCCTGAGGAACAGCCTGACATCACACACAGCGGGCCCTGAGGAACAGCCTGACTTCACACACAGCGGGTCCTGAGGAACAGCCTGACATCACACACAGTGGGTCCTGAGGAACAGCCTGACATCACACACAGTGGGTCCTGAGGAACAGCCTGACATCACACACACTGGGTCCTGAGGAACAGCCTGACATCACACACACAGCGGGCCCTGAGGAACAGCCTCACATCACACACAGTGGGTCCTGAGGAACAGCCTGACATCACACACAGCCAGGTCCTGAGGAACAGCCTGACATCACACACAGCCAGGTCCTGAGGAACAGCCTGACATCACACACACAGCGAGTCCTGAGGAACAGCCTGACATCACACACAGCGGGCCCTGAGGAACAGCCTGACTTCACACACAGCCAGGTCCTGAGGAACAGCCTGACATCACACACAGCCAGGTCCTGAGGAACAGCCTGACATCACACACAGCCAGGTCCGATCCCTCCAAGGCAGCAAGGTGCAACTCCCAGTGGCTAGGAAGACTGAGGACAAGGGCACACGTTCAATTACGTCAGCCCAGGCTAGCGCCCGGGCTCCACTGCACACTCGATGTAGCGATCCAGGCCTCAGTGTATACTAGGTACAGCAATAGTCCAGCCGGGGAGTCAGCGTGTACCAGGTACGGCGACAGTCCAGCCGGGGAGTCAGCGTGTACCAGGTACGGCGACAGTCCAGCCGGGGAGTCAGCGTGTACCAGGTACGGCGACAGTCCAGCCGGGGAGTCAGCGTGTACCAGGTACGGCGACAGTCCAGCCGGGGAGTCAGCGTGTACCAGGTACGGCGACAGTCCAGCCGGGGAGTCAGCGTGTACCAGGTACGGCGACAGTCCAGCCGGGGAGTCAGCGTGTACCAGGTACGGCGACAGTCCAGCCGGGGAGTCGTCCTGGGATGCACAAGCCATTTTCCCTGGCCAGTTCAAAGGGGGAGAAGGAGAGAGACAGACACACAAAGGGGGAGCCTACAGGTTAAGACACCAGCAACCACAGCAATCCTTGTCCAAGTGGTTTCCCACAGTCAAAACAGTAAACCCCGAACCCGACCTGCGGGCTCCCGAGGCACCACGCTGCTCGGAGGGCTGCCGCACTCAGTCTCACCTGCCTCCCTCGGGAGCGGAGCTTGGGGCCCTGACTCGTCGCCAAGCCCCTGGCCCCAAGGCCGTCTCTAAGTAGTGGACTGCCGCTCCTAGATCTGGAAGCCTGGCCAGCTCCCACTCCTCCTCCAAACACAGACGCGGCTCCTACTGGTTCACCAGGTGCAAATCCAATAGGTCCCGGGAGCCCTGGGGCCTGCCCAAGCCCACTGGCCTCCTCATCCTAGGACGGACCCCCAGGCACCAGGAGGGTGGGTGTCTCCTGGACGCCCTTTCTTTGCGTCCACTCTGCCCGCCTCAGCTCCCAGCCCGCTGCTAAGCTCCGCCATGCCCGGGCTTTGCACCTAACGCCAGGACCTGGGCTGGTGTGTAGGTCGACGCTGGTGCCTGGGAGAGGTGGACGCATGTGCAGAGGCCCCACTTCCCCAAAACACAAGCCTGTTGTCTCCCGTCCTGGGAACGCCGGCCATGACACGCTGGTGTTTGTAACTTTTCCCTTTCCCTGTCTCCCCTTAAAACGGCTTAAAGGGAACTCGGGGGAGACCAGAGGGGCAGGTGCCCAGGGGCGGGGAGAGCCTGGGCTGGGGAGGACGGACATGGGAGGGAAGGGGGACCTCCCGCCGCCTTCAGCAAGCCCCAGCAAGCATCCGTGGGATGCTACACCTAGGCTGGTCAGAGGGGCGGCCCCAGGCTCTGGAGCCAGTCACACACACCATCAGAGTGGCTGTCCCAGGCAAGGAACGTGCCCACTGGGGCCTGGAGGGGCACTGGGCCAGCCGGGTTCAGGGAGCCTCATCTTGAAGCCAGGGCACTGCTAGGAGCCTCAGGTTTCCTGGAAAGCCAGAGGCACGCACTGGTGCACCAAATCAGCCTGCCTATCTCGATGGGAGGGCATCAGGTCCAAGGGGACACAGTGGCCAGGGGACCTGCAGGTTGTGGCCTCACTGTGCTGTAGGGGTGGTCGTCCATGTCTGTTTCTATCTGCAGCACATGTCCTGTAGCATGTGAGGTGGCACAGAAATGACGGCCACGCGTGTGAGCTCAGCCCACTGGAGACAACTAGCAGAGCACTGCATGCATCCACCATGCAAGCATCTACCCACCCTCCCCCCCCACACACACCCATCCACCCACACACCCACACACCCACCCATCCATCCACCCACACACCCTCCCCCTCCAAACCACCCTCCCACCCACACACCCACCCATCCATCCACCCACACACCCTCCCCCTCCAAACCACCCTCCCACCCACACACCCACCCATCCATCCACCCACACACCCTCCCCCTCCAAACCACCCTCCCACCCACACACCCACCCATCCATCCACACACCCACCCATCCATCCACCCACCCACACACCCACCCACCCATCCATCCACCCACACACCCTCCCCCTCCAAACCACCCTCCCACCCACACACCCACCCATCCATCTACCCACCCACACACCCACCATCCACCCACCCACACACCCATCCATCCACCCACCCACCACCCACACACCCACCCATCCACCCACCCACACACCCACCCACCCATCCATCCACCCACACACCCACCCATCCATCCACACACCCATCCATCCACCCACACACACACCCACCCATCCACCCACCCACCCATCCATCCACCCACACACCCACCCATCCATCCACACACCCATCCATCCACCCACACACCCATCCATCCACACACCCATCCACCCACCCACACACCCACCCTTGCACCCATGCATCCATCCATCTACCCACCTGTAGCCGTTGAATTCTCTACAATGTAGCAGTGGGTTCGTTTCTGAGAAGAGCAGCGTGGTGGGGGCAAGAGGCGCGGAGTCAACACACAGACCCCGGGAGTCCGGTGAGAGCAGGCTTGAGGCGAGCAGCCTGCAGACTCGTTTATTACAGTTGATACAACACTTATATAGCCAAGACCAGCCAATCTGGTCAAGGGGCGGTCTATACCCCAACCAATCACAGCCTGTTGCCAGGCAGTTTCCACAGCCATCCAATCACAGCCTGTCGCCAGGCAGTTTCAAAGCCATTCCTGACTAACTGACGCTTGCTTGCCAGTGGCCACCTTGGCATGGCCTTCTCATTCCACTACATTTCCCCCTTTTCGTTTATTTTTGAGCAACGGGAGGCATGATTCTTGGCCATACCATTGTTGACCCCGTTTCCATGTGGTCTCCGTACGCAGCTGTGCCTGTCTTAGGTTGTCCCCCAGGGGATCTTACCCGTCGTTGACTAACCAGCGCTCAAATCGAGAGACCACAGGATTGCTTGCTCAGATAGGGGTAGGAATGAGGAATAATGGTTATCAGGAATGGCATGACCGCACACAGGCTGTGGGCTATTGGAGTGGCTGACCAGAGCTAGTGGGGTACACAATGGTAACAGATGTGGCTTTGGGCAGTTTCTTAGGGTAGGATGATAGGGCAGGTGCGTCTGCTAACAAGGCGGAGTCTCGGTCTTGTTCAGCTGGTTCTGGTTGGCTGTCAGTTGCAGGCTTGATGTTTCTGGCTGGTACCCAAATGGGCTGTTCCGCATTCTCTGGAAAGACACAAGCATATCCTCGACCTTTGGTTAGCAGGGGGTGTGGTCCTTTCCATTCTCCTGTCAGGGGGTCTTTCCATCTAACCATAGGGGCTGGGGTCTGGGATGGAAAGGATCCCCAGTGTTTATAAGCTGGGCTGATCCCTTGGGAATCAAAAGTAAGAAAATTGATAGTGAAAAGGACCTCAGTCAAAGCAAGCTGTGGGTCTGAGGGTATATGATTATTTTTTTGCCTTTGTAAGAGATCTTTAATCGTCCTATGAGTTCTTTCAATAATTGCCTGTCCCTGTGGGTTGTATGGGATACCTGTAGCAGAATGTATGTTCCAAGATTTCAGGAAGGAAGTAAATTCCTGTGATGTATACGCTGGCCCGTTATCAGTCTTTATGGTCCAGGGGACACCAAGGACCAGCATGGCTGATTTAACTGCCTTTATCACATTACTAGCCTTTTCTCCGGATTGGGCTGTTGCAAATACAGCCTTTGAATAAGTATCTACCACCACATGAACAAACTTAAGCTTACCAAAGGAATTAATGTGGGTGATGTCCACTTGCCATAGTTTATTAGGAGCAAGGCCTCGTGGGTTCACTCCTGCTTGTTGCAGTGGGCCTAATGGGGCGAGGGGTGCACAATTCTTGCAAGAGTGCACTAGGTGTTTGCATTGGCTCATTGTTAGCTCTGGGAAAAGCAATTTTATGTTGCTTGCTGACATATGAAATTTTTGGTGTAAAATACGGGCTTGTTCTAAGTGTCCAATGGAAGCCGTGTTGCAGGAGATAAGACGATCAACCTTTCTGTTGCCTTGGAAAATAAAGCCAGGTAACCCAGTATGTGATCTTACGTGTGAGATATACCATGGGTATTTTCTGTTCTCAGTTAGCTCTTTAAGTGTTGCGAACATCTGGTCAATTGGTTTACTGGTCGGGTTAAAGATTGCAAAAGGGATCGTCTTTGCTACCTGTACTGAGTATTTGCTGTCCGAAAATATATTTACTGGTCCATCTTGGCTAAGGAGTAGAACCTTGACTATTGCTCTTATTTCTCCCAACTGTACTGATCCCCCGTGGGGTTCTACATGGATCTTATCTTTTTCAGTTAAAGATTTGATCACTATTCCAAAGAGTGACTTGTTGGCATCCGTAAACGCACATGGTGCCATGGGTATAGGTTGATTAGCAGGGAAAGCATGTTTTGGATAGTCTATCTCTAAGGTTTTTAGTGTCTGGAGTAGCCTGTCTGCTGGCAGGTGATTGTCAATCTGTCCTGGAAAATTTATCATTAAAGTTTGAAAGAGCGTGCTGTGCTGCATCAATGTTGACAGTTCCAATTGTGATAGTGGTAGGACTACTATGTCTGGCTCTGCGTTAAATATCTTATTGGTATAATATCTTAATTTAAGTCCCATCATAAGGATGGCATCTACTTTGTTTACTATTTTACGACAATCGCTCCAGGCTATGTGCACCCAAAAAAGTGGTCCATGTCGTTGCCAAATAACTCCTAAGGGGGCCTTGAAGGTAGATATGGTTATGGCAAATAGAGGCACCTGAGGGTCATATCTACAGGTTTTTAAATTTGACAACTGGGTGTTAATCTTTTCTATAGTGGATTTGGCTGCTGGTGTCAATGTGATTTTTGAGGAAGGGCTGTTTCCCTTAGTCAGTAAATCGTATAGCGGTCTAAGTTCTGCAGGTGTTAGGAGAAGGAAGGGCTTCAGCCAATTGATTTGGCCACATAGTTGCTGAAGTTCATTAAGTGAGTATTTATGCTTGACTTTCAGGTTTGGGCCCAGTGGAGATATATGGGAGGAGATTTGATAACCCAAGAATTGAAAGGGAGGAAAATGTTGTACTTTTTCTGTGGCAACAGACAAACCCAGGAATTGTAAATTTCTTACTGTCTCACTTAGACAGGCATTCAGAATTGCTGCATTCTTGTGAGCAAGTAAGATATCATCCATATAATGTATGACCAAGCACTGATCTTTAAGTGTGCTGGTCGCATGAGAAACGTATCTTTGGCAAATGGCAGGGCTATTTTTCATGCCTTGTGGGAGTACTGTCCACTGAAATCTTTTTGCAGGGAGCTGGAAATTGGGCTCCCATACTGTAAAGGCAAAGTAAGCCTTATCCTGCTCTGCAATGGGGATGGAAAAGAAGCAATCTTTGATATCAATGGTAACTATGTGGTATCCATTAGGAATGGCCCCTGGATGGGGAATGCCGGCCTGGAATGTTCCCATCTTTTTTATATTTTTGTTAATAGCTCTCAAATCCTGTAGAAGCCTATATTTTCCCTGTTTCTTTGGTATCACAAAAATGGGCGTGTTATGAGGGCTAGTGGAGGGTTCTATGTGTCCCTTTTCCAATTGTTCCTGTACCAATTCTTTAAGGATGCTAAGTTTGGGTTGTAATATTGGCCACTGCTCTACCCAGATGTTTCCTGTTTTTTCCCATTCAATGGGGATTGGGCTTGGCTTTTGTATGAGGTGAGCAGTGGCCCCTAGAATTGGGGGTGAATCTTACTTGTAGGTTCTCCATTAAAGCTGCTGGCTTGTGGAGATTTGTGATCCGTAGTAAGGACCGCTTGCATTTGTGAGAGCACATCTCTCCCCCATAAGGTCATGGAAACCTCAGCAATTAGTGGAAAGATGGTTCCTGTATCTCCATTGTCATCTCGCCAAGTTACGGGCGTGATGACTTGATCAGCCAATTTTAATCCTCCAACACCTTGGAGGTCAGGTCCAGGTGCTGTCTGCCAATGTTGTATTTTTCTTGCATCCCTAGCTTTTAAAACAGTAACATCTGCTCCTGTATCAATTAAACCTACAAAGGCAATGTCATCTAAATATAGGGTCAATTTTGGTCTCAGATTGAAGATGGGCATCGACCAGTTAATGGCAGTGGGACTCCCTCTTACTTGCTGGGCTGAGGGCCGCCCCACTGGGAGTTTAAAGGCTTGGTCTTGCAATCTTTTGCCCAATGAAAGCCTTTTTTACATCTGGGACACAGTGTTTTGGGCTTGCCCCATTTTGCAGCGTTTGGGCAGTTTCGCCGTAGGTGTCCTATTTCCTGGCATCCCCAACAAACTGGAGGGTTATTAGACTTCTTTGTGCTCAATTTGTTAATGGCTGTAGTCAGGGCCTGTATGGCAGTGTCAGCAGGGTTTACCTCTTTTGTGGCTATTATCCATTTAGAAATGTCTTCATTACGGACTGGGGCAATTGCTGCTTTTGCCTCTTTGGTAGCACCTTCCCAAGCTAATTGTTTGACCAAATTGTCTTGATCAGGGCCAGGCAGTAATCTTTTCTCTACTGCCTCCAAGACTCTGGCAAGGAAATCGGGGAACCATTCGCTTGGGCCTTGAACTAGGTTTCTAAAGAGCTGACTATAATCAGGAGGATTTATATTTTTTAAGGCTTTAAGTGCCAAATCTCTGACCTGATCAAAATAGGCAACTACTCCAATGCGGGCCTGTTCTTGAGGATATATGTAGGTGCCACGGCTTGTAAGCATATCAAAGGTCACTGCTATTCCATAGGCAGCATTATTCCTCGCCACAGTTTCAGCCTCTTCCTCATAGGAGGCTTTCCACTGTAAAAACTGTGGTCTTGACAAACATGCCTTGAGCAGTGCAACCCAGTCAAAATGAGTTTGGAGGTTTGCTGCCCATTGTTTGAGCACTTGTTCAAAGTAGGGAGAGTCAGGACCTGACTCTTGAGAAGCCTTTTTTAGCATAGTAAGGTCATTTATGGGCGTTGGAATCCAGGGCCTGAATTCTGCATCTGCTCCTGTATTAACAGCAAATGTGCAGGTGGGACGGGGTCCAGCTGCTGCCCTAAGAGCTCGGGGTGCCCGAGGACTGCCACTAATGTGGGGATCCTCACTGGGTGCGGATGGGATGACCTCGCATGAGTTATTGTGTAGAGGTCCTCTTAGTTCATCCCACGGGTATGTGGGGGGTGGCTGACTAGGCATTGCTACCTTGTTTGCTACGTTGTTTTTTTCACTGTCGGAGTTCTCTCTCCCTAAGTCATTAACCATTGTCTGTGAGACAGGGACCTGGAGTGTCAGGCTCCTATCACTCACAGATTCACTATCTTTGATAATCTGCACAGGATTCTGAGAGGGGGATATCTTTCCCATATCTGAGCGCTTAAGAGAGGCACGGTACGCCAACTCTAGCCAGAGGAAAGACACGTATAGCACTGCTACCGTAACAAAGCAAATTCCTAGCACCTCAACTGTGGATGGCATTTTGCAGGAGGTTTCCCTATGCTAGACAAACAGATAGTGGTGTAGCAGATCGTACGTATGTCCTGTGCTTAGTGGGGGACTTCCTTGATTCGTTAGGTCAAGGCCGTATGCCCACACGGTGTCTCCGGAGCGTCACCTCTCTCGAATGAGGGAAGATGACTTGGTTCCGAATTCTGGGATGATCAGTCCCTTATGTGAATTCGCCGGGCGAACCGAAAGTAAAAGGAGGAGCCGAGAAGCGACGTACGCTTCAGGGCGGTGTGTGCTAACCTGGGGTCACTTAGACCGAGGGCAAGGACAAGGAAAGGGGCGTAGGAGGGGGTTCTGTGCTCACCCTCACAGAACCGAACAGCACACCAAACACCGAGGGGCCTACTTGCCGAAATCCAGGGGGGACCTCGCCGAGTCCGACACGCTGTTTCTTTCTCAGTCACGTTGGCGCGCCAGATGTAGCCGTTGAATTCTCCACAATGTAGCAGTGGGTTCGTTTCTGAGAAGAGCAGCGTGGTGGGGGCAAGAGGCGCGGAGTCAACACACAGACCCCGGGAGTCCGGTGAGAGCAGGCTTGAGGCAAGCAGCCTGCAGACTCGTTTATTACAGTTGATACAACACTTATATAGCCAAGACCAGCCAATCTGGTCAAGGGGCGGTCTATACCCCAACCAATCACAGCCTGTTGCCAGGCAGTTTCCACAGCCATCCAATCACAGCCTGTCGCCAGGCAGTTTCAAAGCCATTCCTGACTAACTGACGCTTGCTTGCCAGTGGCCACCTTGGCATGGCCTTCTCATTCCACTACACCCACCCTCCCATCATCCACCCACCCATCAAATCACTCTTCCACCCATCTGTCCACCCTCACTTCCATCCACACATGCACTCACGTCCCATCCACCACTCTCCCATGCACCCACCCTTCCACCCATCCAACCCCTGCCCTCCCGTCCACCCACTCTTTCATCTACCCACCCAATCTTCTATCCATCTATCCGTCCATGCACTCACCCACCCGCCCTCTCACCCATCCACCCATCTGTTCTTCCACCCACTCGCCCACCCGCCCTCTCACCCATCCACCCATCTGTTCTTCCACCCACTCGCCCACCCGCCCTCTCACCCATCCACCCATCTGTTCTTCCACCCACTCGCCCACCCGCCCTCTCACCCATCCACCCATCTGTTCTTCCACCCACTCGCCCACTCACCCTCTCACCCATCCACCCATCTTTCCATCCATCCATCCACCTGCCCTTCCATCCACCATCTGTTCTATAAATATTTACTGAACGCCAGCTATGGTCCAGGCACGGGGGCCCAGCAGAGAACAAAACAGACAGAAATCCTCACCTGCCCAGTTCTGACTCCCAGAAGGAGAGACTGGCAGGGAACAAAGCACAACTCGGTGCCCAGTCCTGGTCACGGTGGTGGAGGCGGGGGTCAGGGACAGTGACCAGTGCTCAGGCCTCTCAGGCCTCTTGGAGTGACCCACATTTGAGCCGAGGCCTGAGGGAGGCCTGGGCTCAAACATGAAACACTGGGGGAGGAACAAGTAGAAAAGCTGCTAGGTTGCGGTTTTGAATTTTCAAAATTGAAGCTATTTTTTTTTAATATATGGCAGAGGAGAGGAAATAAATATGTAAGAGAAAAAGGATATAAATAGAAAAGACAAAACTCTGCAGCATTTAAAAAAAAAGATTTATTTATTTATTTGAAATGCAGAGTTATAGAGAGGCAGAGGGAGGGAGAGAGAGAGAATGAGAGAGAGAGAGAGAGAGAGAGGTCTTTCAGCCACTGGTTCTCTCCCTAAATGGCTGCAACGGCCAGTGCTGAGCTGATCTGAATCCAGGAGCCAGGAACAGGTGCAGGGGCCCAAGCACTTGGGCCATCTTCTACTGCCTTCCCAGGCCATAGCAGAGAGATGGATCAGAAGTGGAGGAGCCGAGACATGAATAGGCGCCCATATGGGATGCCGGTGGCTTTACCTGCTACATCACAGCGCTGGCCCCGGCTCTGCGGCTTTGAACTTGGATGATACGCCTCGGTACTGACTCCTGATTTGGGGTGCACTTCCTGTCTTCAGTGCACTGGGAGGGCCATGCGCTGGGATTTGTATTGTACGTGGCAGCCAGGGCTGCTGGGACAAACATGACAAGCAGGGTGCCTTAGGTCCACAGGGACATCTGAAGCTCCAGGGTCCAAAGTCAAGGCCGTGCACCTCCACCCCCGTGTCTGAGATGCACTGCAGATGGCTTCGTTCCGGACGTTCTTCCCGCTCCTGGAAGCTTGTGGATGCACCCCCAGCCCCCTCCCCAACCTCTGCCTTTCACAGCCATCTCTCCCTGTGTGCGTCCCACCCCCTGCCCTCTGCACACATCTGCGTCTCCCCTCTTTATAAGGGCACCAGTCCTGCTGGATTAGGGCCCACTACGATGACCTCATTTTATTTCTTTATTTACACTTGTTGGTTTGAAAGGCAGAGAGTCACACGCACACAGACAGAGACGTATCCCATCTGCTGGTTCACTCTCCCAAAGACCCACAACAACCAGGGCTGAGCCAGGCTGAAGCCAGGAGCCTGGAACTCCATCCAGGTCTCCCGTGTGGGTGCAGGAGCCATCACCTGCTGTCTCCCAGGGTGCACAGTAACGTAAGCTGGAATCAGAAGTGGAACTGGGACCCCAACCCAGGAGCTCCCCTCTGGGATGCCGGCATCCCAAGCAGTAGCTTCATCGCCCCCCGCCCCATATCTCCCCATCTCATTTTAACTCAGTTACCCCAGTAAAGCCCAAATAAGACAACTTTGTGAAGTCCTGGGGGCTAGGACCCAGCGTGTCTCTTTGGGGGCCAGGGTTCAGCTCAGGAGAGGCTGCGAGAGAAGACAGGGGCGCTGAGCACACCGAACACCCAGGTCCTGGCCCTTCTCAGAGCAAACACCAGCTGCCATCCCCACCCACACAGATACCATGCTGAGGCCAAGGTGGGTGCCGGGGGCCAGGCTGGAGGCAGGGCAGTGTCCCTGCACCTCACCCAATCCTGGGTGTCAGCTAGGCCACCTCCACAGGCAGCAGGTGGGGAAACCGAGGCCCAGGGAACGTGGTTAGCCTCGGACCGCAGAGGACACGAGGCTCAGGGCTGGTCCAGGATCAGGCTTCCTGACGTCGGGGCCTCAGCTCGGATGCCCCTTGCCCAGAGGCCTCCCTGACCCCTCAGCTCCCTGCTGCACAAAGCAAGCTGCCGGCCCCTCCCCAAGTCCCCTGCTGCCCGCCTCTCGTCACGCCGGGGCCTCTGCCTTCTTGCCTGGAAGCATGCAGGCCTTTGCTTGCCTCCTCCAGGACTTGGTCAACTCAGGCCTCCCTGGCCACTGAATCTAAAAGCATAAACTGGGGCCAGCGCCTGCAGCGCCGGCGTCCCATAAGGGCGCTGGTTCGTGGATTAAATTGATGGGAAAGAGCTGGAGTTAGGAGCGTCTGCAATGACTACCTATGACCACCAGAGGGCGCTCTGGGACAGACCCGCAGGCGAGCAAGGACAGGTCACCGGGTGAGACAGGCCCTTGTCCTGTGACAGCCGCCTCACTGGGTCCTCACAGCAAACAAGAGGGCAGAGACTTCTAAGACCCCCCCCCCCCCGCCTGGCCACTTCACAGATCAAGAAACTAAGTCTGCCTTGGGAGCGATCTTCAGAGTGACCAAGTTAGAAAACGGAGGCCGGAGCTCGAACTCAGAGCCCAAGCTGTGGCCACCTGACCGCCCCTCCCCTGCTTCCGGCCGGGCCCTTCCTCCTGGGTCCCTTGCAGCTCAGCGAGGCTTGCCCGGGCCTGTGCAGCGGTGGGGAGGGCTCTCCCCTGCGGGAATTGTCTGTGCTGGGGGCCGGGGCCGGGGGAGGAAGGCCCCAGGACCTGGCAGAGCCAGCTCTGGGCGCCGCCAGCGTTATTAATACCGCACTCGCATCACAAGACCTGCAGGCTGTGCGCAGATCCTGGCTCCCCGTGGCCCTGCTTCTGGCGGGCGCCCCGGGGTCTGCTTGCCGTGAGGCTGCAGCAGACGGAAGAGGGGGACCAGCACCCTCGTTCCAGGCTGCACGGACCCCGGAGCCTACATGTTCTGACGCATGGGAGGGGCTGAGGAGCAAGCGCTGTTTTTCCGGAAGATGCTTTTCTGAGGGCCTGGGCACACAGTCCTGTGGCCACGGAGCTCACGGTGCCTGCTCCGGGCCCTGGCTGCAGCCGGCACTGAGTGGGCTCCCCTGGGGGCCTCCGGTCCCTGGCTGATGGGAAGGGTCCCTGGCCGGGGGCTGGGGGATCTGAGTGAGGTGCCCACGACAGTGGGGGACGCCCCAAAGGACCAGGCTCCCCAGCTCCCGGGCCTCTGCACACCCTCCCCGCCCCGGCTGCCCCGTGTGCTCCTTCAACAGCAACAAGACCACCCCTCAACCGCTGACCCTCGGGTGCCCGGAGGGTGGGCGTTGGGTGTCCCCATTTCACAGAGGAGGACACTGAGGCCCACCAGGCAAAGGCCCCCACCGCTAACAGATAGAACCAGGCCTTGAACCCGGGACTGTCTGGTACCTGAGCCCTTCCTCCCTGAGTT